>NC_143565.1:0-235000 GCF_054136105.1 Typopeltis vanoorti | reverse complement strand
TAAAACTCCAAGATCCCTAGCCTCATCAGTTTCTTCTAGCATAATCCCACCAATATAATACGACATTGGATATCTAATCATGCCGAAATGAATGACTTTACATTTAATGATATTGAACTGACATCTATTTTCCCTTGCCCACAATTCCAGCCTATTCAAATCATTCTGCAAGTATGCATATCAGAGCATTGCTGATTACCCTATCTATCCTTGTATCATCAGCAAATAGTTGTATGTCAGATCCTTTGCAATATCATTAATGTATAGATTGAATAATAACAGTGGACCAAGCACTGATCCCTGTGGTACACCACTGGTTACCTTAAATCTTGCAGACTCACATCCCCCATATACTACTTTTTTTGATATTTGTCAGTCAGCCATCCTCTTATTAATGCTAATATTCTATAATCTAAACCCATATAAACTGTCTACAATGCTGTATTCTGTCAAAAGTTTTAGCAAAATCTAAAAGTATCATGGTGTATCCATTCTCCTTGTCTAGTTCAATGGTAACATTGTTATTATACATTACTTTCCCTTAGTAAACCCATGTTATTGATTCCATGAAGAGGAAGGCAAAGCAGAAGTGGGACGAGTCAAGAATGGAAGGGGACAGATAGTAGTACAGAGAAAAAAGCGAGAAGCCAAGAGAGTTGTTGCACAGGTGAAGACCATGGCATATCAAGATCTTTATGATCAATTAGAAAGAAAGGAAGGACAGAGAAAAATTTATCGATTAGCAAAATGTGGAAATCAGGCATCAAAGGACATCTTACATGTAAGGCAGATCAAAGACTGGAGGAAGAGTATTAAGGAGAGATGTGGATATAAGAAACAGATGGAGAATATACTTTGAAGGACTTTTGAATGAGGAAAATGAGAGGACTCACAGAGAAGATGGACAGCCTTATGAGGGGATGGTGCAGAACATCAATAGCGTGGAAGTGAAGGAGGCAATGAAGTGGATGAAGAATGGAAAATTGGTGGGCCCTGACAGGATCCCAGTGGAGGCATGGAAGGCACTGGGGGAAGAGGGAATTGACCTGCTGTGGGACTTGTTCATAAAAGTTTGCCAACAGGAAAATATACCCGAGGAGTGGAGGGAAAACTGTAAGAATTAGAGGAATAAAGTTGATGGCCAACACAATGAAAATCCTAGCAAGGGTTCTTGATGGAAGATTGAGGAAGTAGGTGGAGATTGAAAAGGAGCAATTTGGTTTCATGCCTGATCGATTGATGACATGCTATGTTTGAGTTATGGCAGATGATCGAAAAGTTTCCTGTTGTTTCGAGAGAAACAACAAGCAAGAAGTCTGGAGGTGTCTGAGGGAGAAGGTACCAGAGAAATATGTCAGGTTGGTGCAGGAGATGTACAGAAATATGAAGACAAAGAGTTCAGACCTGCCTGGGACAGACAGAAAGTTTTCAAGAGGCAGTTGGCTTGCATCAAGGGTCAGCATTAAGTCTGTTCCTGTTTAATATTGAGATGGAAGTGGTGACAGAGGAGGTGCTTGGACAATGTTGTATGTAGATGACATCTTGCTGGGTGCAGAATCAAGAGAAGAAGTGGCAGCTAAACTGGAAAGATGGAGGTAACTACTGGAAGAGAGAAGTATGAGACTGAGCAGAAGTAAGACAGAGTATGTGTTGCAAAGTGGATGGCAGCCAGGAGATAGATCAGATCTGGAGCTGGAAGGAAATGTCATCAGGAAGGTTAGGGACTTTAGATACTTTGGTTCAGGTGGAAGAGGATAGAGAGGCTGAGAAGGAAGCCGGATGGAGGAACTGGAGAGAGAGAGAGATGGCTGGAGTGCTATGCAATAAGAGTGTGCTGATCAACCTAAAAGGCAAAATCTATAGGACAGTAGTCAGACCAGCTATGAAGTATGCTATGGAAACCGTGACCCTGAGGAAAAATAACATCAGCAGGTAATGGAGATGAGAATGCTTAGGTGGATGTGCGGTATGACCAGAAAGGATCATCTGAGAAATGACAATGTAAGGTGAACGGTGAAAGTTTCAAACTTTATTACAAACTAACTGTTAGTTTTCCATTTACTGATTGTTTTCCATGAAAAACACTTGTAATAACAACAAAATGCAGGAGAACAAATTTAATGTAGCTTATTCACCAAATTCTCAAATAGCTTATTCACGCAAAATTCTTTTAACTGGTGGCAATGTTGATATGTTGTTAACAATTACATTATCCGATGTTATCACTAAATCCAGTACATTTTGCCCATGGGGTTTCTACCATCACCAACTGTATGAGATAGTAATTCCTTAAAAATTCAAGAAAATCTTTTTCCTTTCTCCCATAAGCAATTTCTTCTTTCCAATTTATATTTCAAAAATTGAAATACCCCATTATTATAATGCTTCTTTCACTAGCTAAACTAATTTGCCTCTACATTTCTTTCTCATTTCATTCATTATTCCCAGGTCTGTAAACCCCCCCCCCCCCACAACTAAATATCTCTCTCTCTCTCTCGTAACACTTATTTCACACCAGGCACTTTCAAAATCACATTCATTTTTACTCTCTTCCCCCACTTCCACACAGACTTGCATAGACACAGCTCTTTTGCTATCATCAGTAATACGCCTCCATCTTTTTTATAATTTCTGTCTTCTCTAAAAATATTATATCCATCAACTTTAATGCCAGTTAAGATATCATTTCCAGTCAACCATGTTTCCGATATTCCTATTAACTGAGGCTGAACTGTAATAATAAATGCTATAAACTCAATGGTACCTCCTTTGTTTACATACCATTGTAAACAAAGGAGGGTATTATTATTATTATTATCATCCAGGCCTCCATGGAGTTAAAAGACTCATCGCGGGAGGTCTTGCTTAGGAAACACAAAGTTTATCACTCCTTGAACTCGTTGACTGTTCTTGCTCTAACCACTCTCTCAGGCAATGCATTCCATGTTTCAACCACCTTCCATGCAAAGAAACCACTCCTCAGCTTCCTTTTGTAACTTCCAGGAATGGCCCCCTTGTCCTCGCTCCTTCCTGCCATTCCACCAAGAAAGAACTTCCCAATGTCCCCTGTAACTGCCTCTACAGTTTAAAAGTCTCGACCAAACTCTACAGTCACATTCCCTCAGTCGATCCTCGGAACTGACATTGTACAGTCCTGAAACCATCTTTGTTATCTGCCTTTGTACCCTTTTCACAGTTAATTTATCCCCTTCAAATCCTGGGAACCAAATCTGAGAACAATAGTCTAAGTGTGGTCTGATCAGGGTCTTATACAATGGAATGATAACTCTTTTATCTCTGCAGGTCAGCGTCCTTCTCAGTATTTCAGCAATCCTCTGGGTTACCTTCACCACCTTTGCAGTATGCTCCCTGAATTTGAGTTTTCTATCAATCATTAACCCCAGATCTCTTGTCTCCCCTACTTCCTCCAGTATAGCTCCTCCAATCGAGTATGCATCGTCCCATTGATGGATCCCAAACTTCAAGACTTGACATTTTGCTGCATTAAACCAATATCCTCATTCATTTACCCATCTGTCTAGTTTATTCAAATCCTCTTGCTGGGCTGCCACATCTGTACTATTACTGATAACCCTTTCCAGCTTCACATCATCTGCAAACAACTGAATATTCCCTTGTAATCCATTGACAATGTCATTGATATAAAGGGTTGAACAATTCAGGTCCCAGTACTGAGCCCTGTGGAAACCTACTTGTAACCTCTACTTCCTTGACATTGCCCCACCATATACAACTCTCTGATACCTATCAGACAGCCAATCTGAATCCATTTGACTAACCCGACATTTAAACCCATGTGCTGCTTAAATATCAGCTTATCATGTGGCACCCTGTCAAACGCCTTTGCATGTATTTTTAAGATTTACCCTTGGTTCTCCATTTTTTCCTGCCTCCCTATCAGTATTATTTCTGACAGCCATCCTCATTCATTTTCATTCTGATAACTCTCATTTCCCTGATCTACATATTTTCATTAAACAGTAACTTCTGTAAACGTTTACTCCTTAACTCATTTAAATGCCAACCATCATCAGCATATAATTCCTTTCTCCCATCACACTCCTCCCATACATCCACATATCCCACCCTTCTTTTCCTGCACATCCTAGCTACCATTTTATTCATCATTAGTGCCCTTCTCTATTCTTGACTATCATATAGTCAAGAATTGAGAACACTGATGTGTAGAAGTAGGGAGATTCTTGTTCTGTTGTATAAGGCTTTGATTAGGCCACACATGGACTATTGTGCCCAGATTTGGTCACCTGGTTTTCAGAAGGATGAAGAGATGTTGGAAAGGGTCCAAAGGAGACTGACTAAGCTAGTTTCTGACTTCTGGAATGTCGAGTATGAGGAAAGATTGAGAAGATGTAATTTGCAGAGTCTGGTGGACAGGAGGAAGAGGGGAAATATGATAGAGACCTACAAGTTGGTAAGGGGTTATAAGATCAATGGTGGAGAAGTTCTGTAGAGAATAGTGGGAGATCATGGGAGAAACAGAGGTCATCGCCGGAAACTGTATAAAGAGGGTGTGAGTAGGGGAGTGAGAGGCAGGTTTTTTTTGTGCAGAGTTGTGAATGATTGGAATGCTTTGCCTGAGAATGTGGTGTCTGCAAAGAGTTTGAATGTGTTTAAAACATGTGTTTTAAACACATTTAAAACATGTGTTTTAAATGTGTTTTAAAAATTTTTTCACCAAATACCATTGTCTTTGTTTTTTTCAAAGTTCATAAGAAGTCCAAATCTCTTCCCTTTCTCATTTAACAGTTTCAGTATTTTTTGTAGTTCTCTTTCATCTTCTTCAATAATAACAATGTCATCTGCAAATCTCAGATTGTTAATTTTCATTCCGTGTACATATATTCCTTTGGCATCTCCCTTCAATTTGTCCATTGCTCTTTCTAAATGTGCAATAAAAATGCTTGGTGATATTGGGTCTCCCTGTCTAGTACCTCTGCTTATTTTAAACCATTTCCCCAAATCATCACCTATTCTAACTGCTGCAACTGCATTCTGATAAACATCTTTTAATATATCTATTAGTTTTTTATCAATTCCATAGGCTTCCAGAACTGCTAATGTCACTTTCTGGTCAATACTTCAAATGCTTTCTGAAAATCAACAAAGCAAGTATATATGTTTTTGTTTTATCTCTTAGCTTTCTCTGCTATTAACCTCATTTTCAAAATCTGTTGAATTGTAGTTCTCTCCTTCCTAAATCCTGCTTGCTCATCTGCAAGGTATGCTTCCAGTTGTGTTCTCAATCTTTCTGTCAATATGATCATCATCACTTTACCAAGGTGACTTATCAAGGCAATTGTTCTATAATTTTTACATTCTAGCTTATTTTCTTGTATAATGTTACTAATATTGATTTCACCCACTCCTCTGGCATTTTCCCTTCTTTCCATACCATATTACATAGTTGGTGCGTTTCTGTAACCATACATTCACCACCATATTTAATCATTTCTCCAGTAATGTTATCGTTACCAGGACTCTTGTTGTGTTTTAGCCGTCCTATTGCTTTTTCTACCTCTCCTCTTAAAATGTCCATATCATGCTCATTACCTGGTGGTGATATCTGCTTAAATTCTTCAGTCAGTTTCCCAACGCTATCTTAATTTGTTTTTTTTCATATAACTCACTACAGTATCTTGTCTACCGCTGTACAATTTTTTCTTTATTCATCAATACTTTGCCTTTTTCATCTTTAATTGTGGTCTGTTTTGGTTGCCACTTTCTATTAATGGTTCTGATCATTTTGTATACCTCCCTTGTTTTATGCTCTCCATAGTACTGTTCTATATTGTTGCATTGGGCTTCTAACCATTTCATCTTATCCATTCTGACTGCTTTTTTTCACCTCATTACACTTTTTTCTATATTGCTCTTCTATTTGTTCTGATGTATCCCTTATCTTCAACATTCTTTTCTCCTGTACTAACTTCAGTGTTTCTTGTGTAATCCATTTCTTCTTGATCTTCTCTTCTTCTGGTACTGTTTCTTCAACTGCATCTTCTATTGTCTTCATTACTCTTTTCACTCTTAAATTCGAGTTTTTTTCTTTCTCCACACTTTTAAGTTTCTCTTCTAATACTGTTCTGTACCTTCTTCCTATTTCTGCTTCACTTATTCGTGCTGTATCTCTTCTATTCTGATATTGGGGTTTATATTTCTTTTTAAATTTCAACTTGATGTTTGCAATTACTAAACTATGGTCCGAGTCTATACCGCTCCTTGAAAAGTTCGACATTGCTGTACTGTTGTTATCCAATCCATCTTCTTTTAATCATAATCATATCAGTCATGTTTTTTGTTATCCCATCTGATCGCCACGTCCATTTTCTACACTCCTTTTGTTGGAATCTTGTGTTACAGATCATCATCTCATGGTCTACAGCAAATTCTAACAATTTTTTGCCTCGTTCATTTCTTTCTCAGAAACCATATTTTCCCATGACTCTTTCCCAACCATCATTATCTATTCCAGCTTTGGCATTCCAGTCTCCTTCAATAATTAGCACATCTTGCTTTGGTATTGTTTCTATTGTCTCTGTCAGATCTTTGTAGAATAAGTCAATATCCTCATCTGTGCTGTCAGATGTGGGTGCATATATCTGGACTATTGATATGTTGAATAGCTTTGCATGAAATCTTGCTACTATGATTCGTTCATTAACTGGGTTGTAGTCTAACAGTGCCTCTCGAGCTCTTTTGCTAAGAAGGAAGCCAACTCCTGCTTCGTGCATGGTGTCATGTCCTGACCATATTACTTCGCATCCATTGATCTCTCCAGATGATGTCCATCTCATCTCTGCCAATCCTAGTATATCCCACCGATATCTCTTCATTTCCTCACGAAGTAGTTCTAATTTTCCTGACATCCAAAGTGTCCACACATTCCACGTTCCTACTGATTACTGTTCTGTTAGTTTCTGTTTCTGTGGATGGTCATGTATATTGATAATTTTTCCCCTACATCTGCATAACCAAATTTCTTAAAATTATACTTAGGCAATGAGGCCTAGACAACTTCTTTCGACTCTGAGGACTCTGCCTGAAATTCTCTACTATTAAACATAGACTCCTCGACGACCTCGGCATCCAGCAAAGCAGCAGAAGTCATATCGCTAGCATCTTCTTCAGCATGTTGGGAGTCTTATTCATTCATGTGTGCTAAAATTTGATCACACTCCTCCACATTCCCAGCATCCAACAAGGCAGCAGGTGACAAAGCAGCACTTCAACGTGTGGTGATTCCGATTCCTTCACATGCAATGAAATTTGATTGTCCTTACAGCCTTGCCAATTAATGTCGATAACATGTGCAAGGCTTAAGTGTCTCATCATCAAATTCTTGACATGTAACCTCAAAGGGTGGGTGTACAGGACATGATAGTATTACATGAAAAACTTACATCATTACTAACTTCCTCTCTACAATTTTCCTCCAAATCAATCTGTTACCTGTCAAGACTCCAACATTATCCGATCTTATATTTCTGTTTTCTAAGGCACTTTTTACTGTATGAATCCACCTATATCTTGATCTTCCTCTGGGTCTTTTTCCTGCCAACCTGGCAGAGAACACTTCTTTTGCTTCCATTCTGTTTAAGTGACCTGAGATTAGCTCTGCTAACACATTCCTAGATGTTAACAATGTCAAGTTCTTTCTTAATATCCTCATTTTTAATATGGCCAGTTTTGATATCAGATTTAATACAGCTTTCCTTCATAATGTGATCCAGATAAGGTAATGAATAAAAGGGGAAAATGTACATCTTTGTCTGACACCAGATTTAACAGCAAACCATCTTCCTGTACTTCCTTCAGTTCTGACTGCTGACTTACAACTCAAATAAAGAGTTAAGCATTTCAGCAATGTTCAAAAGTTTGTGAAAATGATCATGAGATACACTAACTTTACCACTATATATAAAATCTCAATCACTTTTAAATCTGCATATCCTATATCTTTCATAATTACAATAGGATGGTTTACTTGGATTTTCCACAAAGTCTGAAGCACTGGACTACATGCTGCAAGCACTATTTTATGAGCTTTTATACTTAATCCTTCACATTATAAATTTAGTTTAATCCTTTATCAAGTGTAAGCAAACATAGTTTGCACCTGAAAATATCTTCAGGACAGAGGTAAGGTGGTGCAACACCAGGCAGTTCTGAACAAAGGTGGACCAAGCTCTCATCACTCCTTGTCTCAGTATCTCCCATAATGCAAAGCACATCACCTTGCGGATATGTATACTGCTATGCATTATGGGAAGGGCCACTACCCAGACCGGTTTCGACCTTTATTGAGATCTCGTCAGTGGGAGGCAGACCCAAACGTGGAGATACTTTCAACAAACGGGAAGATATTTTCAGGTGCAAACTATGTTTACTTACACTTGGATAAGGGATTAAACTAAATTTATTATAGTCTAACCAAGTGCGAAATAAACTTCCAACATCTTTCTCTAAATCCAGAGTAATTCAATAATAAGGTGGTACACCTGTTAGCAACTTGTATAGGTAAATATGACCTCTCCTATTGCTTCTGCCTTAGTATCTCCACGTTTGGGTCTACCTCCCACTGACGAGACCTCAATAAAGGCCGAAACCGGTCTGGGTAGTGGTCCTTCCCGTAATGCATAGCAGTATACATGTCTGCAAGGAGATGTGCTTTGCATTATGGGAGATACTGAGACAAGGAGTGATGAGAGCTTGTTCCACTTTTGTTCGGAGTTGCCTGGTGTTGCACCACCTTACCTCAATCCTGAAGATGTTTTCAGGCGCAAACTATGTTTGCTTACACTTGGATAGAGGATTTGACTAAATTTATTATAGTCTAACGAAGTGCAAAATAACCTTCCAATAATCCTTCACATGCTAAATTTACATCAAGCGATTCACTAGAACGCAAGCACTTGTAAATATTAGACATAGTGGCCTGATGATCATTCTACTTCAAAAGCAACTTTGTCTCCATTTTCATACCTTCTCATAAAAACTAACTTATAATGTAATTAAACTACTATGCATATCCATTAAGTAAATATACAAAATGAGAGAGATACAAGGTTAGGCTTAACAACAACTATCTAATACTATACCAAATACAAACCATTAAACAATCCAAGAATACCCAACACAAATTTATCCACTTTTTCTACCACTTTCATCCATTAACATCATCTTACCATGATCATTCTTTCTTTACTTGCCACATATCTAAAAAACTCTCTAAGGTTTTTCTTCGCCTGATTTGCCAATTACTGCTCAAACTCTACTTTTGTTTTCCTTACTGAGTCACTATCCTGGCTTGTTCTTTATACTCTTCATGTAACTGATTATTACCATTATTCATTTTGTACTTCCTCCGAAGTACTTTTTCTAGATTTCATCCTTAAGCTCCACATGTTTATAAGTGGTTGCTTTCTAGTGAATCGCTTGATGTAAATTTAGCATGTGAAGGATTAAGTTTAAAAGCTCATAAAATAGTGCTTGCAGCATGTAGTCCCTTGTTTCAGACTTTGTGGAAAATCCAAGTAACCATCCTATTGTAATTATGAAAGATGTAGGATATGTAGATTTAAAAGTGGCTGGGATTTTATATATAGTGGTAAAGTTAGTGTATCTCATGATCATTTGCACGAACTTTTGAACATTGCTGAAATGCTTAACTCTTTATTTGAGTTGTAAGTCAGCAGTCAGAAATGAAGTATGTGATGGAGGGGACCTGTGGTTTGAGAGTGCAGGATCTTGTAATAGTATCAGAACATATATCCTGTAGATAAACTTATACATTGGTAACACATAACTGTCAGATTTTAAGGAAACACAAAGTATATTAGAATATTAATTAAAAACTTTAATTAATACTTCCTATATTTCGGTAATGTTACATTACCATCTTCAGGGATCACAAAATAATTATATGTGCACCCAGGCACTAACAAAAAGCAAATATGGCTGAAGAAAACAACTGAAGTCAGTCATAGAGTCCATTTTACACCTACCTTATTCAGCCTTTTGGCCTTCAGAATACATTCACACACATTGATGCTATTGTTAATAATTGGTGTGGATTTTTATATAGATGATATTCATAGTATTATCTTAATATTAATCCTACATAGAGATGATCTCTGTTTCTAACAATTATTTTTTTAATTCCGAGTCCACCTAAATGTTATTATATGCACAAGAGTTCACTCCAATTGGTGCAATGACCTTAACTCTTTCATTCAGAATCCAAATAATCACTGACTCAAGACCAAAATACAAAATAAACACATTTAATAAAACAAAAACAATATATATACACTTCAAACAATATTACATAACTAACTACAAATTAATTGGATCCAAGGCCTTTTAAAAATAAACTTACAGTTAAGACTAGACTAAACACTTTGTTTGCACAATCACAAAATGTTCATAGGTCAGTTTCCCTCTCTGTCAAGGCTCTTTTCCGAAGATATATGACTCTATTCTTCATTTTCACAGGATCCTTTTTCATCACTCATGTAGCACACATTAATTCTTCCGAACTTAATTCTGTCTCTTTTCTTCAGTAGAAATGATAGTCAGATCCGGCGTCCTTAATACAGATGAAACTTCTTAATCAGAATTTTCTCGAACATTCCTTTAGAACGTAAATAGCAAATTCTTCTTTTATTCACTAAATGCTTATTGACAGCCTTAACTCTTCCAATTAAAAAAAAAAAAACTTACAGTTCTACGATTCCCTTTTCGGAATCTACTATTAATTTTCCTCCGACTGTCACATAAAAAAAAAAAAAAAAAAAAAAAAAAAAAAACACTCAAGTTCCTCTGAATCTAAATATCTGCCGGCTTGTGTTCTAAATTCCTTCCGAACGCTATCTTGTTTACTCTTCCGTTGCTTCGATACCGAACTTGTCAGCTGTCAATCACACATCAAACTTCTCGGCGAGCATGCGCACTCCTTGAAAATGGCAAGCGAGAAACTAAATACTATATAATAACTGATACGGTTGTTTCCGTTAGCGACAAGAGAGATTGTCTTCATAAAAACACAAAATTTAATACTTTAAATTACATTAAAATTCCTGTAAGTAATACAAATATCAAATCCAGTAAGTACATCAATTTTTTAGCTTCTTTACATATCATTTTTGACAAAACAATCTCAATAACGGGCACATCGCAAGTGCCGACAATGTTTGTTATGAAACTAAAACTAATAAACATTTTAACGTAAACAATACGTAAAAATATTCAGAATTTTAATTAAGATTATTTTTACACTATTATGTATTTCTTTGTCAGTGCAGCATTTATTTCCTTACTGCTCAACTCCTCTGGTAATCATTTCCTACTCTGCTATTTAGATCTCCAACAGGGACCAACTTTTCCTTTTTCATAGAGTCAGCTGCCTTCTCTAATGCCTCTGAAAATTCCTCTATTTCTTTTTTTGGTAGAATCTTCTGTGGGACCATAAACTCTCATTGTCCAGTTCCCCATTCTGATATTTGCCCACACTCCACGTCATATTGCTTGCCATTCAAGAATATTATCCTCATATTTTGTGTTGAATACTATGGCTAATTCCTCTTTTCCTTGATTGTTATTACCAGAATATAACATTTTGTATTTGTTACTTAGAATGATCTCATCTGTTTTTTGTCCTCTTTGTTTCAGTTCATGCCTATTATGGCGATCTGGTACTTATCCAATTCTTCTGCTAGTTCCATTTCTTTTCCATTGATTCTTCATACATTGATGGTACCAATCTTGAACTCTGCTGATGTTCAGTTAGGATGTGTTCTAAGATTTGTTCCAGTAGCTGACTTTTCGCTGTTCACCCTGGTTCCATGACGGGGGGGGGGACTTGTTTAGCTGTGTGATGCCCCAGCTGCCATGGAATTCTGTCATGTTGTACCATCATTTTACATTGTGGTTTAAGCGAATAAGAATGCAATTTGGTTGGCTAAATCCCAAATTTCCAGCCTATCCTCGTTCATTTGATATCCAAGTAAATAACTAACAGGGTACACCAGAAGAAAGTGAGGATTGGACATCCGGTCAGAAGCCCCAGTCAGTTCTCCTCACAGTTATACAGCTTTGACCCTTAAGCACCCACCCCCTTGCTCTCATATCGATTAAAATAAAATAGCAGCTACCAAGAATGAAAGAGGAATGCAGGAAATGAGCATCATGTAATGAACTCATTGCATACATTAATGCTGTCATACAGAATTGTATTCTTTTATCTGTAATTTCTGTTTGAATTTTGGTACTGTTATTTAGTATGGAAAATATGACCCATTTGGCAATATGTTGTATTTTTCAGTTTTTGTAATTTTGTGAAGATTGTGAGATGCAACTGTTTTTTGATGTTATTTTTCTTTTTTGATTTTGTGCAGAATTTATACTTCCAAAACAAAAACATTATTTTACTCATAATGAACATGGCATAACTCTGTTACAGCAGCAATTCACAGAAACTTATTACAATTGTTGACTATTTCACCAAAACAATATTTTCTTTGTGTGATAATTAAATAATTTTATATAGTGCCTAAGGGATAATTTCTGAAATAGTATGTGATGGTGGGGACCTGTGGTTTGAGAGTGCAGATCTTGTAATAGCATCAGGCCATATATCTTGTAGATAAACTTATACGTTGGTAATACATAACTGTTAGATTTTAGGGAAAGACAAAGTATACTAGAATATTAATTAAAAACTTTAATTAATACTTCCTATATTTTGGTAATGTTACATTACCATCTTCAGGGATCACAGAATAATTATATGTGCATGCGGGCACTAACACAAAGCAAATATAGCTGAAGAAAACAACTGAAGTCAGTCATAGAGTCCTAAAGGTGCCCCCTAGTAGGCTAAATTGGGTTGTCTTGGCTGCTGGGCTGATGTTCTTAGAATGCATGCTTCCCATATTTCGGGCAGTCTCATGCATTCAAATTTGTTGAGGTTAGGGAAGTTTTTTTAGAGCTGAGGCTGATTCTAGGAATAATCTTTCATATTTATACTTGCTGCGGTGTAGTCAAGTGGTTTTCTTCCATCGTATTTTGTGGTGGGTGTCCAAAGCATGGTCGGCAAGTCCTGAGTGGCTGTATTGGTGGAACCGTATATAGTCCTTATGTTCAGATATCCTGATATTAGCTGTCCTGCCTGTTTGGCCGTAGTAGGACAGTTTGCAACTACAAGGGATCTGGTATACTCCAGGTAGGTCTAGGGGAAGTGACTGGTGGAGTGGATAAGAGATACCAATTTTTTATATGCTTTGTAACAAGTTGTCAGGTGATATTTTTTTTAGGATTTTTGTTAGCTTTTCAAAAGTAACCTGGATATAAGGAATGGTGATAGATTTAAAGTAATCTCTGTTATGAAGGGAGAACGGGATTATGGTTAAATAGTTTTAATATTTTTTGGATTTTTTGGGGGGTTTTAACCATTGGCTACAAAGGTGCTAAGAATATTGTTAAGTTCAGTAGTTAGGGCATTGTTATCTGAACTGATTAATTTTGTCCTGTTTTATAGGGTTTTTATAATCCCATATTGTTGGGAGGTGGGGTGGTGTGATTGCTGGTGAATGTATCTACCTGTATGTGTAGGTTTTCTGTAAACAGAGAAAGCCAGGGATCCATCAGGCTGGCATGTAATCAGAGTGTCTAGGAAAGGGAGATTGTTATTGTTTTCCTTTTCCAGGATCCAGTTTCCTCTTTCAAGGGAAACTGGATCCTGGGGTGTTGATTGTTTAAGTGTGTTAAGAAGTTCTGTAGTGTATCCAAGCCATGCAGCTAACTAGTGAATACATCATCTACAGAGCATAGCCAGAGAGTAGGCTTATGTCGGGCCGAGTTTAAGGCTTTTTCCTCAAAGGTCTCCATAAAGAAGTTGATCCAAGATGGAGAGAGTGGAGACCCCATGGCTGTCCCCTCTATCTGTTTGTAGAATTTCTCTTGCCAAATGAAATAGCATTAGTTTATGGCAAACTGAAATAGGGCTGAGATATGGGGAGGAAATGTCCCACCCAAAGATACTTTAGACCTCATCCAAGCCATGGATTTGTCCTGTTGCAGAAGTTTTGGTCTTCTGTGCCTCATCGTTATTTAGGTGGAAAGCTGAAACAACTGTTTTGCTTAGTAGATTGTCACAAGTTTCAAAGTAGTTTTGCAGTGAGCTCAGATTTTTGCTCAGTGTTTCTTCAAAGCATTGAAAGATGTTGTCTTGGGAGGAAATTGCTGTGTCATCAGCATAAATAAACTTTCAATTTCTTGTTGGAGAGATGTCACTTATAAACAGACTAAATAGAGCTGAGGCAAGGACAAAACCTTGTGGTGATCCATCCTGTAGGATGAATGTTGTGATTTTTTGTGAATTTAGGTGTATCTTTATTTTCCTTTTGGAGACATTTGTCCTAGTAGTTCTAGAGTTTCTTGATAGTTTACCATTTTGGCTGTTGTATACAGTAAGTCTTTCTTCATGCAGTGTCATAGGCTGATGTTAGATTCATAAAGGCAGTATCTGTTTTTAAACCCGTTTTGGTATCTCGCTGCTATTTGTGTTGGGAGGACTACGACCTGGTTTCAACTGCATGTTCCATATCTAAAATCAGCCA
Source organism: Typopeltis vanoorti (assembly GCF_054136105.1). Lineage (NCBI taxonomy): Eukaryota > Metazoa > Arthropoda > Arachnida > Uropygi > Thelyphonidae > Typopeltis > Typopeltis vanoorti. The sequence continues at coordinate 220,340 of NC_143565.1, read as the reverse complement.
GTCCTGCTCACATTGGGTTGGATGACTTCTAATTTTGTTGATATCATGGAGAGAATAATCTTTTCAAAAAGTTTGAAAGGAGTGCAAAAGAATATTACAGGACAGTAATTATTTGGATTTAATTTATTGTGTTGTTTGCTGATGATGCAAAAGTTGTGGAGGTCAGTACATAGTTAATAAAGGTGATGTAAAGATCCTTCAGGATGATTTAAATATACTGGCAATGTGGACAAAGTATAATGGTTGTCACTTTAATGCTGCAAAATATATAAAAGCATTTTGGGATGAAAAGATTACACACTGTGTACTACATTAATGGTACTGGATTGCAGGAAATTGAGATAAAGGTGGACAGAGTTGAAAGTCAGAAGACATATTGTAAAAGTTGACAAAATAATTCAAAGGATTCCTTAGATGTTGAAGAACTTCTTTACAAGTAAAGATTGACAAGGGAGATTATTATCCCTCTTCATAAGGCTGTGGGCACCGGACCTCATCTTGGCTCATATGCACATATTGGTAACACTGTTTCTTTTAGATGAGGAGATGGTGGAAGGAATCAGGACACAAGTTACCAAGAAGGTGGCAGATCTGTGGAATGCTCCTTTTGTCTGTCATGGATTGCAACCAAACAGATTCTGATACGTTTATGAAATTTTTCATTACATAACAGTTAGGGAGGGAACAAGGGATCACCCATGGAGGCTGTGTAAGAGTATGGTTAGTAAGGATACGAGGACTGGATTTTTTGCTTGTAGAACGGTGAATGACTGAAATAGATTGCCAGTGGTGGTTATGTATGTTCTGACAGTGAATGAGTTTAAGGAGCGGTATTATAGGGCTCATATTAACAATGGTTAATATGAGCCCTATAATACCTCTAAAAAATTCTATAAAACTGAAGGTCAAGTCTGAAGTCTTATATTCTATAAAACCTTTAGTTTTATAGAATTTAATGAAATCCTTTCTTATTTGCTTCATCTGTAAGGTTTGCAACCTACAAAATCAAAGCCTTCCATCATGAGTAGACACTCATTCCAGATATTATAACATAGACTTCTTTAGGAAATTGATCACTGTGTTAAGGATGCTCTGACAGAAGTGAGTTTAAGGAGAGGTATTATAGGGTTTGCTTTAATAATGTTTAGTGTGAGTCTTCTGCAATGAGTGCTTTTCTCATCATACAATGGTTAAATATACTATTTCTCTCTTGAAACATATTCAGTAAAGATACACTCAACATCCACTAATAATTCATTCCACTCACTCACCACATACTATGAGTTGGAAAGTCTCGCTTCTCTGCTGTAAGAGCGCCATACCAACTTTCATCTTTATCTCACATTTCCTATTTTCCATTTATTATGTAAGCTATGAAGAACATATTCCCTCAATTTTTCTTCACTGCACAATTCCATAGTCCTCATTTACAAAGTTCTCGCAAATTAATGAAAGAATCCTATTTGCACTCCGGCTTCCTTACCATATTGTTGTAAAGAATTTCATAGTGGACCGCTATTATCCAATCCTTTTTGCATCTTACACTAAATAAATTATAATAGACAAGAATTTATATTCTTGTTTTAATCCTTTGCATAAGCATAAAGAAAGAAAATTTGCTTATGAAGCATTTTCACAAATAGGCTATTCTTTTATGGAGGCAGTTGATTTAACATCAGTTCGCCCAAGTACTCCATACTACACAACACACTTCCTTTCAGATGTTTATGTTGCTGTCTGTTATAGGAAGAGTCACTACTCAGACCAATTTTAACATTCGACGGATCATCATTGAGAACTTGATGCAAGGAGATACTGAGAGCTAAATTAGTGCTGAAGTTATATGTTCCACATACACATACCAGCCACTGAATTAGAAACCTTTATGCAGATGTACGTAAATGTCACTTATGCAGTGTATATGCAAATACTTGGTAATGTGCATCACCATGTATTCTGTCAACTATTTAAGAATGCTGCTGCTCTCAGTAATCGTTAATAGTGCTGATTATGGTGGGAAATACAAACAATCTTTCAGAGTTTGATAAAGGACTTATTGTGGATACTTGTCTGGCTGGAGCCATGATTTTGAAAACAGCAGAGCCGACTGGTTTCTCAAAAGGGGAAATATACCAGGTGTACGTAAATGTCACTTATGCAGTGTATATGCAAATACTTGGTAATGTGCATCACCATGTATTCTGTCAACTATTTAAGAATGCTGCTGCTCTCAGTAATCGTTAATAGTGCTGATTATGGTGGGAAATACAAACAATCTTTCAGAGTTTGATAAAGGACTTATTGTGGATACTTGTCTGGCTGGAGCCATGATTTTGAAAACAGCAGAGCCGACTGGTTTCTCAAAAGGGGAAATATACCAGGTGTTTAATCAATGGGAAAATAACCTATATTGCTTGTCTAAGAGGTGTAACTGTAGTCCTAAGACAGTCTGTCAAGAATAAGATGGCTGTTGTCTAAGAAGGCTTGTACAGATAAACAGACCTTGCTGTGTGCAGAAATTGACCAAAGCATTTAATGAAGGCTGCTTGCGACCCATATCTCACCAAATTATGCACATGAAATTGAAGAGGATTTGTATTGGCAGTAGTGCATGCCTATACAAAAAAACACTGATTTCTATATAGAACTGGAAAGTTCATCTTCATTGGTGTCAGGAACACAGTGACTGGACACTAGAAGATTGGAAGAAAGTTGTGGTCCAATGAGTCATGGTTCACCTTTCTCTGTACTGATCGTAGGCAGAGAGTTTTTTAGGAGCCTGATGAAGCAGTGAATCCAGTTTGCCTTGTAAACACAACTCAATGTTCTGGAGGTGGTGTCATGGTGTGGGGCATGTTCTTTGGTACAGAATGGGTTCCCTGATATTGCTGCTAGGCAGGGTGTCCTCCAAGGAATATTTGAACATTGTTGCTGATCAAGTGCAACTGCAATGTTGACTTTTTATCCTAGAGATGATAGTTGTTTCATGGATGACTGTCCATCAGGCAAGCATGATAGCAACTTCCACTATCTACCCTGTCGACCACAAAGCTCGGATCTGAACTCCTTTGAGAATGTACGGGAGATGTTCGAAAAACAGATCCAGGATCAAAGACAGTCCTTTAACTGGCTCAAATCTGAGCCAGTTAAAGGACTGTCTGTCTGGTGAATGCCTGGTATGTTGTTGGTGCAATCCAACACTTTTGCAAATACATATGGCAAATAATACGGAACACAACTTACATGTTATACAGTAGTTGAACTAAAGTTTGTATTGTTTGGAGCCATCAATAGTAACACAATTTTTTAGTAAGTCTTTTATGTTACACAGTTTTATTTCCAGATATATTAGCTCGTTTACATTAAAAGTATGAAATATCAGCAGTAGTTAATTATGTTTTCTGTGCACTTATGAAATGTGCCAAGTGTTACTCTGCTTACTCTTCTAAGAGGTTTTGCATTTGTTATTAGGTTGCTAGTATCATATATTTCTACATTTTAGATCAAGAACATTTCTTTTATGTTTATAAAGTTTCTTAATATTCCAATTATTTATTAATATCCTTTATAATTATTATTGAACATAATGCTTCACTTGTTTTAATTAGAATTTGACTGGGTTTGGGATGAAGAGCCAACATGTACAGCTATCCAATTACAGAATAGTAACAGAGATGTACATTTTCATGTTGAATATAGTGGTGGTACAGCTGCAGTACGTGGGAGTCAACCCATGTTTGCTGATCAGCATTTCTGGGAAATAAAAATGACTTCTCCAGTTTATGGCACTGATATGGTAAGTGTATGTGATATTTAACTGAAGCACCAGTTACTAAAGAAATTTTTCATAGGAGTATTAAATTTTAGTTCATAAAAATTTCAAATTTGTGAGAGCAGAAGATATTATTTTATAGGGTACTATTAATATGTAGACTTTATCAGTGCATTTAATTAAAAATGCAATGTTAATAAATATCTACTATTCAGTATCTGCTATAAAGTATTCCAAGCTTTAATAGAACAAGGAGTAGAAATAGCATATACCCAGCTCATAAAAGATATCTACAAAGAAGGCACAACAAATATCACTCTTTTCAATCACCTGATTAAAGTTAACTTAAGTAGAGGAGTACGTCAGGGCAATGTCTTATCACCTAATCTCTTCCCATCTACTCTGAACAGCATCATTCGAAAAACTGACAAGAAAGGTGGAATAAACATTGATGGCGAAATGTTCGGGTGAGTGAGATATTAATACCACATCATTTGATGTGGTATTAATACCACATCATTTGATGTGGTATTAATATCTTACTCACCTGAACTCTTAGAATCAATGCTGAATAACATAAGCCAAAACTGCCAAAAAATTGGATTAGAAATACATCTGGGAAAAACAAGATGGATGAAAAACGAATACTGTGAAGACTATACATTCACTCTAGAATCCCACACCATCTAAAAAGTTGAAGATTACACCTACCTTGGTCAGTCCATAAAAATGAATAATGACATATCATGAAATAGCAAGGAGAAAAAGAACTGCTTGGATAGCCTTCAACAAAATAAAATCAAATTACCAACCAAAACATAGATATAGAAATAAGAGCCCATCTTTTCAATAATCACATCTTACCAACATTAACTTATGGCAGTGAAACATGGAACACAACTTTAAAAGAATAACAAAGCTTAATAACAACTCAACGTGCAATAGAAAGAAGAATGTGCAATATAAATAAAATAGACCACGTAAGACACACAGAAATCAGAAAGAAGTCTGGACTCAAAGGTGTAATAAAAGCAATCTACAACAGCAAAAGTAGATGGGTAGGACATCTTGCCAGAATGAGAGACAACAGATGGACATTCAGAGTAACAAACTAGTATCCGAAAGATACCAAAAGGAAACCTGGAAAATTGGCCTTAAGGTGCAAAGACTCAATTATTAAGAAAGTTGGAAGAAAATGGAGAAGAAAGACCCAAGACAGGAAGAGCTGGACTCTTTATGACCTGCAGTTATGGAGAAATCCTGACTGAAATCACAGGTCCATCAAGGTAGTCAAGGTAATTCAGTATATACTCAGCGGTATAGCACCACGTAATTGTACTTTAGTTATCTGACCCTTCAGTTATCAGAACTGCAAATTGTCTTCCCAATGTAGTGAGATAAATGGTAGACTACTGTATTTAAATATTACATTTAAATTATTTAAATACTATTTAATATTTCATACCAGGTAGTTAAGCAATGTCTGAAACTTTAAAAAATTTTAATATAAGAGCAGTATATTTTAGCTGTGCTAAGAATATAGTGTGGCTTTTTTCATATAACATGCTTCATTTTTATATTTTTATTTTTATTTTTTATGCCAGATGCAAGTGTTCTTTAGTAGTGTCTGTTGTAATTTTGTTCGTTTGTGTTCTCGCTACTTACAAGAACACAAACTAGTACTCCTACTGCCTTTTGCAAATGGCATCTGTAAGGAAGTGCATGTCTGCAGCTTGAAAAGCTTTGGCACAAAGGTTGAGTCTTCCCTGGATATTCTCAGTGGATGCATTGCATGAATTGTTTTATGTATGTGTAGAAAAATATGAAAGATTTGTGGACTCATAGGGTGAACAAAAAGAAGTGATGATCAATTAGAGCAGTGTTTCTCAAACTTCAGATATCTGCGTACCCCTTGTTAAATTTTCATTATTACTAAGTACCCCCTTATCAAATAATAAATAAATAAATAAATAAAGTATTTCATTGTAAATGTGTATTTTATTTGAATTTATATGTTTATGTAAACAAAAAATATGATTTATTTTTAATAGAACAAAATTTGTAATAGGTTCCTCTATCCACATTTCAAGTAATTCATATCATACCTAAGAAGATTTTTCATCTTCCTCCTAGTTGGTTCTCTAGACATGTCAAATGACACAACCTTATCAATTTCATTTAATCCAGATGCAATATCCATGTTTTCTTGTTGCTTACAGCTACTTGTATTTCCTATATTGCTCTCTTTTGTGGGTTTTATAAATCCAATCTTTAGCCAATGATCCATACTTAAGAATTTGAAAGCTAAAAAAATTACCGTATTTCTCGCACTTTTTTCCCAAAATTCAAGCTAAAAAATCGTGGTGTGAGATATATTGAGGAATTTTCGGAAACTGAAGTTTTCAGAAAAAAACTGAAAATGGTGTGACTTACGAAGAAGCTCTTACTTGCTATCGCTACTTTTGGCATCGAGAACATTTTCCTTGTGTGCATTGTCAAAGTCATCCACCGAAATAGCTTCATCTTCTTTCCCATTATTTCAAGCAAAATTACCAGTAATTTACAAGACTTGAGGTACGGAGAGCAGCTATGAAGAGATGCATATGATTAGTGCAGTATTCAACAAAAGATCGTGCAAACCAAAGACAAATTAGCATTTCAGCAGTTGAGTTGAAATGATAATTCTCTTCAACCGAATTCCATAATATCTGAAACACATTCACTATATATTTCTTAGCTGTAAGACATTCACGACGGGATGGTGTCAAGCAAAACCATATGTTACACCGGCAACATATGGTTTTGCTTGAGTCTATACAACAGTTTTTGTTGGAGGGGAGATGCGATTCATTAGTTAGTGCCATTTTTATTCCAGTTGACTCTAATTGCACTATTTGTTGAGAAATATAATGATTCCATGCGTTAATGATGCATAGCCAAAAATTACCACATATCCCCCCTGAAGACCTTTCGCGTATCCGCAGGGGTACGCATACCACACTTTGAGAAACACTGAATTAGAGCATTTCAAAATGGGAGCTAGCTTCACTGGTAGTAAACAGAAATCGGATGGAAGTGTTAGTAATGATAACAAAGAATGAAGTGGAATAGCATAGGCAAGAGTTGATGAAAAGCAAAAGGAAGCATCTGAAAGATGAGAGTAAACATCTAAAGAAGATGTTGGCTGATGTGAATGAGAAGGAGGAAGTTAGTACGTGAAGAGCCAAAGGATAATTATGTAGCATTATAAGCAGACTTGATCACTAGAGGTGTGATGAAACAGGAGTGGTCAGGCCAAAAAGAGGTATAGTATAGTGGCTTGAGCAGAGAATGTTGGTGTTTTTATGATGGTGTCAAAGACAGGGATTATTGTTTGTATACAGATCTAAGGAGTATACAAAATAAGGGAGCTGAGTTTGTTGCAATGATGGAGTCAGTATGCCCAAAGATAATGCAAGTGAAACTTGTATGAGGGTGAATCGCTATCGAGAATAGAAATGGAAAAATATACAATTTTCTGGAAGGATAAGAGGGAGAGTGCTATTAATGATTGTAAAGATTATATCCACAAAGAATAGAAGTTGAAAATGGTTGTACGTGTGAAGATTTTTAATCTGTGTGAAGTTGAAATTAATAGAGTAGTATATCTAATAGGATGTTGTTAAAGGTCAGTGAATGTAGAGAATACTGATTCTGAAATGTTTAGACAAAGCAGTTGGGCATGTAAAGAAAAAAAGAAGTCAATTCCAATAGGAGACTTCAACTGCAGGAATGTAGATTAGAATATTAATGAGGTTCTCAAAAACTGCTGCTGGTTGGTGAGAGTGATCATGGTGGTGAACCAAGAAAAGATTAATGCCAAAAGAGGATATATGTGGAATTACCAGGCGGATGGAAGCTTTGTAGTCAACTAGCATCTATTTGGGTAGATGAGCTGTGCAGAAAAGATGTTGTCAGTGTGTGAGGCCATCCATGTGAGCCTCTAATGGTAGAGGGGTGGGGATCTCTCAGTGATGGTACTGGCCTGTTTTGTCCTTATTTTCTTCTCATATACTTCACTCCCGAGTTTTTTTTAACTCTCCTGTCTTCCAGACCATAATCACTGGAATCCAATCCAATGGAATCAAATTTGTCTCCGTGTTTGACATATGGTTGTATACCCATGAACATCCGGAAAGGGAGCTCCTGGAAGTCTCACACTACTTTGGCCTCTGCTTTGACAAGAAGGGTAGTCCTGGATGGCCTGGCCAGTATTATTCAGTTAGTAGGTTTGCATGCAAGACTACTGGATGGTGTTGCAGTAAGTCTCCTTCCCCATGGTCCAGGGACAGGGCACATGGCTTGCTGTGGTGAGGGTAGCACCAAGTGCAGTCTTTGCTTGCTGAAGAGTGGGCATTGATTTGTAGCTTCATGGTAGGTAGCAAGCTCTGCTGCTGGATCCAACTCCTTCCGAGAATGAACACTTCTTCATCCTGTTGTTTATCAGGGGACTATCAACAAGTCCCAACTGTAGAAACACCATCAGAATAAGAAGTAGAAAACATTGGAATCTGCAATCAATATGCCACTTTTCTTGAAAATACATTCAACAGGGGAACATCCTCTTGGAAAATTATCTTCCTCCTTCATCTAGAAAAGTTCTGGAAGGGTTGGCAGGATATCCAAAATCGGTAAAGAAGCTCTGTTCAGGAGATATACTTATTGAAGCGTCAACTAAGACAATCAAAAAAGTTATTTCATGCAACATCTATCAGGGGAACACCAATTAGTTACCTCACACAAAACTGTAAATTTTTCCAGAGGCATAATATTGAAGTGGGATCTACTGAATGTATCAGACTTAGAGATCTGCTCCAAAAGGAAAGATCAGGGAGTGACTGCTATAATGAGAACACTCGTACATAGGGATGGTCACCTAGTTCCCATTAGGAACATCATCCTTGCATTCAACATGCCAAAATTACCATCTCTCAAAGCAGGCTGTCTCAACTGTCAAGTAAGTCTCTACATCCCAAACTCTTTGCAATGCTTTAAATGTCAGAAGTATAGTCATTCTCAAACTGCCTGTTGTCGGTCTGTCATCTGTGCGCAGTAATGACCTTGAAAACAAAGATGGCAAGAGCAAAACACCAAAATCCCCTAATTGTGAGCGGGGAGCCATCCAGCTTACTCCCGACCATGCCAAAGCTGGTAGGATGAGGAGATCCAAAAAGTGAAAACAGAACAATGCATCCCTTATCAGGAGGTGAAGAGGTTATCACAGAAGTGGCAACAACATCTGATAAACCCATTAAAAATACCAAGCAATTTTAAACCTGGTTTTACTCCATTTCCCAAGTAAGCAAACAGACAAACAAGTCAAGTTTGCGCCTGCAAGTGATGCAAGTCTAGCTGATCCTACAGGTAGTGCACTACCTGTAGGATCAGCTAGCAATTCTGGCAATTCTGGTAAAATACTTATAAGCTCTGTATTACTAAATCTTGATATTTCTAGCCTAGCTCCCACTGACGAGACCTCAATAAAGGTCGAAACCGGTCTAGGTAGTGGCCCCTTGCCTTTAATACAAAACATCATGCATCCCCTTCTTGGAGATGTGTTTTGGCATTAAGGGTAAATATTAAGATTAGTGATCAGAGCTTATGCCACCTTTACCACGAGTTGCCTTGGTCTTGCACTACCTGTAGGATCAGCTAGACTTGCATCACTTGCATGCACAAACTTGACTTGTTTGTCTGTTTGCTTACTCGGGAAATGGAGTAAAACCAGGTTTAAAATTGCTTGGTATTTTTAACATTTATTATACCCAAGGTAAAATTCCTTGGGTATAATAAATGTTAAAAATACCAAGCAATTTTAAACCTGGTTTTACTCCATTTCCCGAGTAAGCAAACAGACAAACAAGTCAAGTTTGTCTGTTTGCCGTCAACATCTGATAAACCCTCTTATGCCAAGAAAGCAGCTATAAAAAAAGTGTCAATAAGGATCCAAACATATATATCGATCCTGCTTTCTAACAATTACATTGCTTGCCATCTCCATTAAGTAAATAAAGATATACTGGTATTGACTCACTCCTGAGGATATGCCAAAGATGGTCCCTCTATACAAAATCACTTATGAAAAATAATGTAACATGCATTTCAAAGGGTCAAAGATATGGCTCAAGGCCTTCTAATAGATGAACCATCTTCAGATGGTATTGACACCTTCATCCCTCCCTAAAGCAGAAAAAGTATTCATGTACCTAGTGTCCTAGAAAGAGCACAATATGACAATCTCTTGGATATTTTTCCATATAAAGAAGAAATGATGGACCTGCCATGTCGCCAGTTGCTATGCTTGTGAGCAACCATACCCAATTCCAGCAAATCTTACTCAGTAAAAACATGGAAGCAGTTGCTATGGTTGGAACCCCATTAACAGTGTGCTACATCTACATTTCTCCTGCCACAGATATCTCAAAATTACTTTGATGTCATAGTGGCAGTTACAACACCCTCCCCCCCTTTCTTTTAATGGTTGATATTAATGGACAAAACACTGGGGGTTGTGCTTGAACAAATGTCAGAGGAACAGTTGAGCATATGCTTGACTACAATAATCTCTCTCTCCTAAATGCAAGAAACATCATCGTCTATGTGCCTGCCTGAATATTCACTGCCAAAGACTTAACTATCTGCTCAACTTCCCATTTTGCACTGTCATCAGTTTCCACTTGTTGGAAACTGATGAGAATTTATTTGGAAGTGGTCACTTTCCTGTGATATCCAGCTTCCTGCACAGACAACCTTGTGTTTATCATGATGGAAAATTAAGCCAGCTGACTTCAGAAGACCAGATCTTCCATACATTTATTTTATTCCTCTGGTAGTGTTGATGCTATCAAAACTTAAGTGTATGCTCCTTGCAAAGGTTATAAAGGAATGAAAAATACTATAATCTTAGCATTTAGCCAGGCAGTACTTCCAAAATTAAAGTGGTAAGAAAACTGGTTACACAATATTTCTGATTTTGAGTTCTTAAAATATTTTGGGATTCAAATTTCCACTATGAAAGGGAGGCAGCAGGTCATCCCTCTCCATACCATTTAGTGGTCAGTAGTGTGGAGAGGGCAAACATTGGAAAAATGTTTGTCTACCTTTTGCATATATGCATATGGCAACATTTTCTAAAACTACAGAGATAAACAACTGTGGTCATTCATGCAGGTAATTAGCACTCAATATCTAGAAAACAATATAAGGAAAATTGTGTGTTGAAAATTTGGTAAGGGAAACTCATGGCTGCTTAACACTCTAGTTGAATGCTTTTATATAGTCTGAAAGTCAAAGTTCTTAGTCACTTGCACATAGGCAAGTGCATTGTGCCATGTGATGAGTTATGTGTTTGTAGCTGGTATAAATTGGAGGAATATGATGCTATCAAGTCAGTGCAACTGTGTCTTGCTTTTTAAAAGAGGTAAACCGTGAGTAGACATAACTATACATAATAAATAACGGAAAAACTCAAGTAGAAATATTATTTAATAGTATAATTTTCGCCTGTGTGTCACAGGCATCTTCAGTACAATTAGGCACAAAAATTAAACACTAACTGACAATTCCAAAAAGCGCCACCTAAGTAGCTGGTGTAAGATAACTAAAAAGGTCAATAATTTTCCTAAAAAAAAAAAAAAAAAAAAAAAAAAAAAAAAAAAAAAAAAAAATTAATACAATAAAAAGTTAGGAAAGATTAGCTGATTTGTAAAGTACTATCTCCCATAAAGGGGATAGACGTAAGCCGTCAGATCTGTTTAAGTTAGGAGAATGAAGTAGAGTTTCACATGCTTCTTTATAAAGGCGTTCCATGAGAAACTGACTTTTGTGAAGAACTTTTGTCTTTCTCCAATGAACTCTGTGTCTAGTGAAGATGGCATGTTCTGCAAGTCCAGACTTTTCAGGTTTAAAGTATTCAATATAAGATTGGTGTTCTTCTAGCCGAATGGAGGCAGATCTTCCCGTTTGTCCGAAATAACATAATCCACAAGAACACGGAATCTGGTAGACACCTGGATGATTAAGATGTGGAAGCTTGTCCTTTGGAGAAGCGAGAAAGGTGGAGATTTTTCTAAACGGTCGAAAGGCAACAAAAATATTCAGTGGTTTTAAAATTTTTGCTATACGTTCACTGATGCCTTGTATATAAGGGATGGTAATGCGCGTTATTTCCTCTGTGTTTGAAGAGGGAGACATATTAAATCTACTCAAAGTTCTTTTAATGAAGCAATTCTTATAGCCATTAGATAGAAAGGAAGAAGTTATATATCGTATTTCTTTCTGTAAAAGATCGTCTGTAGAACAAAAGGAGTGGGCCCGATGAACCAGTGTTTTAATAGTTCCTGCCTTTTGACTGGGATGGTGATGAGATTCCGCATGGATATAATGGCCTGTATGAGTCCTCTTTCTATAAACTGAGAAATGTAGGTTACCATCTGGTTGGCGAAGAATTAGAAGATCTAAAAAGGCTAACTGCTTATTTGACTCTACTTCTAGGGTAAACTTGATCCTAGGATGAAATGCGTTTAACTTATTGAGAAATTGTTGAAGTTCATCAGAAGAGCCATTCCATACAATGTCATCAGCAAAAATGTCATCGACATATCTGAACCAATGAGTAGGTCTGGGAGAAATATTGTCAAAGATACGTTGTTCAAAATGTTCCATAATGAAATTGGAGATAGCAGGAGAGAGAGGATTACCCATTGCTGTTCCTTCAATTTGTTGATACAACTTATATTTCTTTTAAAAATAACCAGAATTTATTACAAAATCAAATAAGTTTACAATGTCTGAAGGAAATTACTACAACAGGAATTTCCTTCAGACATTGTAAACTTATTTGATTTTGTAATAAATTCTGGTTATTTTTCTTTTAAAAATAAGTTGTATCAACAAATTGAAGGAACAGCAATGGGTAATCCTCTCTCTCCTGCTATCTCCAATTTCTTTATGGAACATTTTGAACAACGTATCTTTGACAATATTTCTCCCAGACCTACTCATTGGTTCAGATATGTCGATGACATTTTTGCTGTATGGAATGGCTCTTCTGATGAACTTCAACAATTTCTCAATAAGTTAAATGCATTTCATCCTAGGATCAAGTTTACCCTAGAAGTAGAATCAAATAAGCAGTTAGCCTTTTTAGATCTTCTAATTCTTCGCCAACCAGATGGTAACCTACATTTCTCAGTTTATAGAAAGAGGACTCATACAGGCCATTATATCCATGCGGAATCTCATCACCATCCCAGTCAAGGCAGGAACTATTAAAACACTGGTTCATCGGGCCCACTCCTTTTGTTCTACAGACGATCTTTTACAGAAAGAAATACGATATATAACTTCTTCCTTTCTATCTAATGGCTATAAGAATTGCTTCATTAAAAGAACTTTGAGTAGATTTAATATGTCTCCCTCTTCAAACACAGAGGAAATAACGCGCATTACCATCCCTCATATACAAGGCATCAGTGAACGTATAGCAAAAATTTTAAAACCACTGAATATTTTTGTTGCCTTTCGACCGTTCAGAAAAATCTCCACCTTTCTCGCTTCTCCAAAGGACAAGCTTCCACATCTTAATCATCCAGGTGTCTACCAGATTCCGTGTTCTTGTGGATTATGTTATTTCGGACAAACGGGAAGATCTGCCTCCATTCGGCTAGAAGAACACCAATCTTATATTGAATACTTTAAACCTGAAAAGTCTGGACTTGCAGAACATGCCATCTTCACTAGACACAGTTCATTGGAGAAAGACAAAAGTTCTTCACAAAAGTCAGTTTCTCATGGAACGCCTTTATAAAGAAGCATGTGAAACTCTACTTCATTCTCCTAACTTAAACAGATCCGACAGCTTACGTCTATCCCCTTTATGGGAGATAGTACTTTACAAATCAGCTAATCTTTCCTAACTTTTTATTGTATTAAATTTTTTTTTTTTTTTTTTTTTTTTTTTTTTTAAGGAAAGTTATTGACCTTTTTAGTTATCTTACACCAGCTACTTAGGTGGCGCTTTTTGGAATTGTCAGTTAGTGTTTAATTTTTGTGCCTAATTGTACTGAAGATGCCTGTGACACACAGGCGAAAATTATACTATTAAATAATATTTCTACGTGAGTTTTTCCGTTATTTATTATGTATAGTTGTGTCTTGGTGAAATGACTGCGAGAAGGGAACTGACAGAGTTTGAACATTGAAGGTTAATATGTAAAAACTGTGATAGGATGCCATGTTGCAGGCCTATCTGTTTGGCAATTCTTGACAAATTGGGCTATCTCATGTCAACAATCAGTGATAGTATACGTATACTGAGATGGAAGTGCAGAGAGTCAAGTGTAAGTGCTATCTACAGTGGACAACCCACCACACTCACCCAACATGGCCATAGGGTGCTACGAAGGTTGATATGTAAAAATTGCCATTTCTCAGCTGACACATTAAATGCAGAGTTCTGGACATCGACTGGAACACAAATCTGCACAAAAACATTCGGAACCAAGGCTCACAACATAGGTTTTTATGGTAGGAACGTAGTATAAATGCCCCATATTACACAAGCCAACATGCATTGTGTTTAGTGGTATGTGTAAGCTTGGAAAGCTGTATTATAGAATGATAAATCACGCTACACCCTCTACTGAGCAGATTTCCAGATATGGCAGATGTCCAGTGAGCATCTCTTACCAGAATGTGTAACTCCAACTATGAAATTTGGAGTTGGCGGTGTGATGGTATGGTCCTTTTTTTCCTGGTTTGGCTTCAGACCTCTGTGGTGCCATGAACATTGAACTGCAAGAGGTATCAACATTTTGGACAATGCAATGCTTCCTGCTTTGTGGTGTTTCTATAGAACCAATCATTGTCTGTTTTAACAAGAGTGTAAAATGAATGGGTTTTTGAGCCATTTGGTCATCTTATGCTATTACTTTTACATATTCTCCTTTTTACCTTAAACTTTTATGCTCTATTTTCTTTACTTTCTTCCTTTACTTTAATTTCTCTATGTATCTTCTATCTATTTCTTACACATTACACTTTTCTTTTACTTAAGTTACCACAGGTTATCTAATACCTTGAGAATCTTGGAATATTTATTGAATGTTACGACTGTACCACCAAGATTCTCCTTTATGGGTATTAAATATAATTAAGATCACCTGCAGTATCTCTCTAAATCTATCTCAGGCTTTATTGTCAGTCGTGGCTACACTTATTTAACGTTGCATACAGGTTCGCATTTTATTTAGGAGCAGTGTATTGGATTAAGGATCAGTGAATACATATTCTTTAGCATAACAAACATATTTATTAAACTAGGATACATTAATACAGTTTCTCAAATGAATTGGCCCTTCGGAAAATTAAAAGGTAAGAATTATATGCAATATACATACATTAAAATACACAGCAGTACTATCAAATGTCAATCTATAACCTCGTTCATTCTGCTGCTAAGAATTATAATCTCATTTAATATACACACGTTAAAATGCACAGCAATACTATCAAATACCAATCTAGAATCTCACTCATTCTGCTTCTAAGAATTGTAATCTCATACACTGTACTTACATAATGAACTTGCAACAATACTATCATATTCCAATCTATAATTTCATTCATTCTACTGCTAAGAATAATCTAATCTAATCTCATACGTTGTACATACATAATAAACATGCAGCAATGCTATCATATAAGAATCTATGTTTGCATTCTAGAACTAATTGTTCAAGCAATATGCACATATCGCAAACAACAAGTTTACCTATCTAAATTATCTCAACTATTCTTTAGCTTCTCAGTCCGGGACAAATTATCACAATTTAACTTTTATATATATGTCCTGCTGAATATATATATTTCAAACAACAAGATATCTAAATCACTACCAGTATTTCTTTAACCTCTTAGTCCTGGACAAATTATCACAATTTAACTTTATATATGTCTGCCGAATATATAAGTACTTCAAGGTTGTACTCACAGTTCTTCTCATGACACAATTATCTGAACTGGCTCTTTTGTCTCTTATCTGGTTCTACTGGCTTCTTTTCTGGCCTGGGCCTCATCATTCATGTGGTTTTCCTTTTCGTTAGCTCCGTCGTGTCGTAGAAGATTTTCGGGGGATTGGATCATGTTTTACTGATGCTGCTTTTCCGTCCTGGGCTTTTAACTTTGTGTGGGCTTCTTTCCTTTAGCGGCATCACATCTCGAAGAATTCCTGGGACTAGATGCATATTACATTGGTTCGACTTCTCCTTTGACATTTCCCTACTTCTCTCTTATACTTCTGGGTTCTCTCTTATACTCCCTCTTGCGGTCCCTGGAATAAGGGTTGAGAATTCCTTGCATTCCTGCTCAAAAAGGAGGATGTGACCTTTGAGTTGTTGTTTATTTTTGTTTCCCCCAGAACACACAAAAACAATCTTATTCACTATACGTGGGATATCCTTAGTTGTTCACTGCCTGTTGTTGCATTGTCCTTGGGACATGCATTAAGTTAAGCTTTGAACAATTGAAGGCACTTTACAATTTCCAAATAAAGCTTCTAAGCTCTGACTTTCAAATTGGAACCACTTGTTACGTCGTTACAATCTCTATATTATGCCTCGTTCTACCTCTAAATAGCCCACTTTCTAATCTACTGTTGTGCATTTAAAATATTAATTCAGTAATATTTCCTTTTCGGATATTGGCAAAATTTATTTTATGCTGTGCCAGCCAATATCTTATAACAGAAGAGACTCTTGTTCAGGGAAACGATTCTAAATTCAAAAGGGATACACACAATAATTAATCTTATGCTAGCGCTGTGGAAATTCAGTTAGCAGTCGTGACCTGAATCTCACTTAAGCAATAATATCTAATTCCTTCCCACCAAAAGGGTTCTATTTCATAAGTGGTGGTTTGAATTCGTAATCAGGCATAAACTCAGGTATAAGGTACAAAACATGTTTATTGGAAAAGCATAAAACATTTACAGTTAAGAAAATTCAAATACTCAATAGAACAAAACTCACTCTAAGTTAAGGTTCATACTAAATCACGACAATGAATTTGAGTAAGCTAAATCCTTCAATTACGAAAGGATAAGATTAAGTGTAAGCATAACATTACTAGGATATGATTCCTTTCACAAGTTATTCACAGAACATGCATTGAACACTTTCATTAATACTCTATCAATAACCATCGTAATTCTAAATTCCATTAGTCAAGCCTAGCCATTCTCATTCAAAATACTGCCTATCAACAATTCTTTGTTCCACATGGTCTTAACTAATTCAATCAAATTCTCACTTAAAAGTTCTCTATAGTGTCCTTAGTTTACAGTATACACAAGTTTCTTATTCTTCTAAGCGATTTTTTTACATAGAATGAAATTCTTTACATTAACGGATCCTTTCAGATTTCATGCCGCCATCTCATGTAGATCTGGATTACCTTACTGTATAGTTATTGACTGTCTTTGCACCTGGCGATGCACTACGCTTTTCTTTGAATCGTTTCTGGACTGTGGTGTGCTGTCTACCGCTCCGCAGGAAATTTTCTCCTTTCTCCTCGATGGGACTTTATTCGAAGGCTCGATTCTGCATAGGCCGTCGCAACACGATCAGCTTCTCCTGGAAATTCTCAAGCGTTCTCAAGAATAGTCCTTGTTGTCTGACATCACTGTAGTCGACCCACCGCTCGCTCACGAATCCCCTGACAAAACTCTTAAAACTGGAATCCAGGAACCGAAGAAGAGAAAGCCCCGTAATATGGCACGCATCGTCTTTTATTCACCCCTTTCGGGCACCTTCTGTTCGATGTGTTTTTTACCCACAAACCCCATCATTCATGCCCCTAGGGCGATCCTACACTCTCCCTAATCTGTTAGGTTACCCTATTCCAGGTAGTCTTTCTGACATCACTTTCTGCGTAGGTACAGCCTCCATCGCTACGCTCGACTCGTACAGATTATACACGATTATTCCAGATTACTACTTATTATCTTTCTGGAAATTTCGTAATGTACTAGACAGCTTAATGGGATTTACAAATAACTTAACAATTCCCTTTACATGAGAAGCAGAGAATTCTGACACAAAATTCTCTGCTTCTCATTTCAGTTATACAGGAATAAATTTCAATATGTGGCACATATGGACTACACATTATCACATAATATAAAGTAATTTCTCATAATTATTAGCTGATGTGCAGGTATCTCCTTAATTAGTAATATTTATCATGTTAAATCCTGAATGAATGATTTCTTTGCAAGATTCCTTCATTCAGGATCTAACACACTAAAATGACAGGCTGCTCTCTAATTCATTGGCCTTGAAATACACGGTTTAACATCCCTACCATTTCAATGCTGTATGGTTTTTGAAATCACAAAAAAATTATAACTACATTAATATAACCCTTATATACAAAATTCATAATTATAAAATTCCACAATTGCATTAAAATTACAATCTCCTATATAGAATGTTTGTGACCTCTGTAAAAGTCGATGCAAAGTTAAGAAAAAAAAAAAATTCTTACTGCATCGAATTTTACAAGTCTGTGTCATGAGGCTACTATGACTGCATGTTTTGTGGACATGAACATCGCCACACTTGACTGGTCTTCACAGAGCCCTGATCTCAACCCTAAACATATGTGGGATGAATTGGAGCATCAGACGAGGTCAAGGGATGCCCTCCACAACAGTTCAAGATCTCAATACGTGCCTACAAGAAGAATGGTGCAAAGTTCCCATTGATCACTATCGTATGCTCGTGGAAAGTATGTCTCGTAGAATTGCTGCAGCTATTGCAGCAAAAGGAGCTACAACATCTTATTAAGGTGGGCGGCATGGCTGTTTTTTCCCTTACATTGTGTTATCTGTTGACGTCTTTCTAAGCAGTATATATTAAATTCCTACATTATCTGATATTATATTCTGCCAGTTTTGGAAGAATTGTAGCTTTTTTAAGTTGGGCAATCTGATAGGAATGCAGCTGCTACTAATGTCACTTCAAAAATGCATTTGATCCTTAATAGCAAAGTTGTGTAGACTATATGAATGGTTTGTTATAGTGGATAGTTTTCTGTAGCATTGTATAATTGTACCTATGGAACTTCATTATGGATTTGTTAATCTCATGTTAAATTAGGACATCATTTTTGCTGTAATAAAACTATCTGTAGGGGAAAAAAAAATTTTCTCTGATGTTGTCTTAAATAGAATATAGCTTTGATGTAGTTATTTTATTTTATTTCATTTTTTATTTTAACTTAATTTTATTTTCACTAGAGGTCAGACCAGTAGAATAACCGTTGATCAAATCATTGTCTCTTTAGCATATTGTGTGAAATGTAATATAGCTTTTCTCAGTATATACAAGGGACATCCAGAAAGTAAGTTCCGATGGGTTTTCAGAGAAACACAAATATACTTACAAAAAAAACTCTATTGAAAATTAAAGTAGACATCTTTCACTACTTTTCTACATAATTTCCACCATTGTTCAGGCACTTATCATAACGGGGCACCAAGAGTTATATATCTTCTTTGTAGAAGGTTGCTGCCTGTGACGCAAACCACATATTGACTGCTTCTTTGACCTTGTTGTTGTCTTGAAACTGCCGGCCACCAAGAAAAGATTTCAGATGTTTGAACAGGTGAAAGTCGCTTGGCGCAAGGCGGACTATATGGGGGATGATGGAAGTCTTCCCTGCCGAAGGTGACAAGAAGTTGTTGTGTTATGCCGGCCATGGGTGGGCGTTATCATGAATCAAAACAATGTCCCTAGTAAGCATGGCATGTCGTTTATTCTGGATTACACAATGCAGTTTCTTAAGAGTTTGGCAGTACATGCTCGCGTTGATTGTATAGCCTTGACTCAAGAAGTCTACCAGCAAAATTCCTTGTCATCCCAAAACACAGTACACATGATTTTCTGAGTGGAAACTGTTGTTTTAATTTCGTCTTGACTGGTGACGAGGTGTGCCTCCACTCCATGGACTGTTGTTCGGATTCAGGGGTTGCGTGGAACACCCAAGTCTCGTCCCTGGTGACAAGTCTGCTCAGGAAAGCATTGCCATCTGCATGGTAGTGGTAGCATGTCAAGAATTCGAACGCACTGCCCATCCAATGCACTTTGTGTCATTCTGTAAGCACCTTTGGCACCCAGCGTGCACACAATTTCTAAAAATTCAGTTTCTCTGACACAATTTCATGATGGCATAAACATGAAACTTCTGGAAATTGCAGTGAGAGTGATGTCATCGTGAATCCCCTATTCTGTCGAATCTTTTCCACTGAACACACAAAATCATCAGTCACTAAAGATGGTTGTTCGCTCCGTTCATCATCATGCGCACCTGTCCTTCCTTAATTAAAAAGTCTCATCCATTTTTGTACCATGGAATCGCTCATTGCATGTTCTCCATAAACCTCAATAATTTGATGATGAATTTCATCTTCTTTAACGTTCCTCGCATTCAAGAAACGGATAACTGACCTAATTTCACATGCGGCAGGCAATTTGATTTTCTTAGACATTATAAACACATATCAAGAAGCGTACGCACTGCAAGAATGTCTTAAAATGGCGCTAACAGCTTGCTAAGGAATCAACAAACTCAGCACGCATGCACACCATTACTTTCTGGACATCCCTCGTATATGTGTATACTCCAGATGATTATCTTAATATGAAGGTTGAAACTTCATTGGGAAATTAAAATAATTATTTCTAACGTTTGTAGAGTCCATAATTTGTCTAAAATAAATGCTGATCACCGTGTAACACTAAAGGAAAGGATATAGTTTTTTTCACATTTTAAAGTTTTTTCACTTTGTTACAAAGTGAATTATACTAACTATACTTGCCATACAGGGCCTTACTTTTCCTGAGATGGGTGGGGATCCCCAAGGCACTAGATTGCTCTGCGCCTCCTTCCTTATTGTTTGGAGCCGTTAAATTGCCCTGAATTTTTTTGAGGCCCAGGTACTTGTGTTAAAATTTCTTCATGACCAGGCCACTTGAATATAGGGTTGTTGACTTTACATCAGTTGCCTCACTAAGCGTAAGAGAACAAAATTTGCTTGCACTTGAGTAAAGGATACTTCACCATATTGAAACTTATTTGCATGTGGTGAAGTATCTTCATGACTATATAATTATTTGACAAGCGTAATGTGCTTTGTAACCAAGTGGAATAACTTTCTACAGCTCTCTTCGATGTAGAGTATTTTAATAATAAGTCTATACACCTTTATACTACTTGTATATGGAGAATATATGATTGGTACATTAATTCATCTCATATTTGGAAGCCATCTTTCCACTAGGGCTGGTCAAAAACTTACCAAATCCTACCTCAGTGATTACGAACTCCAAGTAGAGCCGCATAACCACTGCAGCCGCCCTCAGCTCCCTGTTATCACCTCTGCTGATAACAGGGAGCTGAGGTGGCATACAGTTATTGCAGATGATACTGCAATAATCGTATGCCACCTAGATCAGTAACTTTGAAATGCATCTTGGAACTAAAATAGGAGTTAAAAATGATGAATTGATGTCATTGCAGACAAGAGCACAGCAGTGCCATTCACAAGAAAAGACAAGTATCCTTAGAGGGCAAAGTGGTAATGTTTGTTATTATCCCATTCCATGGCAACCAGTAGGCAAATATTTAGGGTACAACTAGATGAAAGGCTTTGCTTCATAACTCATGCCATGTTTGCTCAAAAGCAAATAGGGCAATTGGACAGCTATGTTCATTACTCAACTGGCATTGCTGACATAGCATAGAACTTAAACTACTATTATACAAGATACAGATTGAACCAGTTTGGACATATATATGGCTCACCTGTCTGGTGATTCACATGGCAGATTCGCACATTAAACTACATATAATGCAAATCAAATGTTTATGAATAGTGTTCAATGCACCATGGTTTGTAACAAATGTACAGCTTCACTGAGAAGCCCTGAGATCAAACGTTCCTTTATGAAAGGGCTGCAAAATTACTTTGCAAATGCTGCCGTTGAGCATGACCCTGCTGAACACAAATATCTAACGACCATATAGAATAGGTAAGTTTTTTTTTTTTTTTTAACTCGGTGTACTACTAACAAATATATCTTGACAAAAAAATCAAGAAAAAATAAGTTAAAAAAAAAAATTTTTTTTATTATTTTTAACTTATTTCCATTATCCTGGCAAACTAAGTGCTCAGTAATCATTCTTAATCCAACAATATTTTTGCACATTCAATAAACGGCCTTAGGTCCAATCAGTCCATCATACCAGAACAGTTATCAGTAACCTTGGTATTTTTCTTGTCTGGCTGCCATTTTTGAGTCTCATCAGTGTGAGCCAGAAAAAATATTGAAATCAGTCTGGGTAGTAGTCTTTCCCATAATGTATAGCCAGATACATGTTGAAATGGAAGTGCACTTTGCATTGTGGATTAAGCTAATTGAGTGAGGTCAACAGCCTTTATATATAAGTAACTTAGCTGTGAAGATACTTCCTGTGCAAACTTTGTTTACACTTTGGTAAAGGATTTAATGTCAAGAATATAATATCTTGGCATGTATAACTAAGTATTCACGTGTGTTTCACCACTGAAATTTTTTGCAAACAATATTGTAATTAATCTTGTAAATGCATCTCCTAACACTTAATTGCACAGTGATTTTTTTTTTCCAAAGAAAAATATATGATTATTCATTATGTGTGAGGATTATTAGCGCAATTGGAAGAATAGTGGAACATTACACCCTTCGATTGGAAAAGACCTGGGTTCAATTCTCGTTGTGATGAGGGGAATCCTTATATGGGCTTTTTCAGTTGAAGGTGAGTTAGCCGATCTCATACGGTGGCAGCAGGGTTTTTTCCTCCCGGAAACTCGGGTTTTTTATCCTGCGTACAGACAAATCGGCCTTCAGAACATACAATTTACAGACAAAAAAATACTGTTGTTGTTGATGATGATGGCATTGATGGTAGTAGTGTTGTAGTTGAGAATTAAGTAGTAGTGGAGGGGATGAGATGTATTTAGCGAAGTAGAGTAGTGTGCCTTCCCATGATGAGTCCTTGGACTCCCTGGAGGTGTTATGTAATAATAATAATTATTATTATTTTTGGGATAGACCTTACTGGATCATGGGGCCAGCATTTGTCATGGCACTAAAGACATATGTATGTATGATTATACGTAAGTTCTGTTCAGATGATCCTGTCGCCTTTTGCTCTTGCCTTGGAAGGATGTCATCAAATTTGTATTCACTCTTTAAAATTGGTGCTTGCCCAATTGAAAACTTTTTTTCTTTTTTCTTTTTTTTTTTATTCAATACCTAAACTTTTTTCTCTAACAATAAAGAAATATATTATATTGTGTATATTTTTTCGGATTTTATAAATTTTACAGTAGCTTACTTTTATTTTCCAGATGATAGGAGTAGGAACAAATAAAGCCAATCTCAACAGACATCAGCATACATTTTGTAGCCTGCTTGGTTCTGACTGTGAATCATGGGGTCTTTCATATACTGGTGTTTTCTATCATAAAAGCAAGTCTAAGTGCTATTGTTCTCGTTTTGGCCAGAGTACCATTATTGGAGTCCATTTGGACATGTGGAATGGAACTTTATCATTTTACAAAAACAAAAAGCCACTAGGTAGGTTTTTATTTATATATTTCACATATAATATCTATATTTTGCATTCTGATAAATAAAGTTAGTTCTTGAATGATATTAAGTTCCATAGAACTGAATCAAGTAAACACGAATAATTCCAAGATCTTTTGATGGCGGGATCTCTGGAAAATCCATTCCGCCCTACATTGAAATAAAAGAAAACATATAACCACAGTAAAGTTGCTTGCAAATAGCTGCAAAGGGATATCTTCCTAGTTAGAGGAAATGTCAACTACCGCTAGCTGGTAGTTGTTCTTCATCATGCGGTAAATGTCCTGCGGTTTAGTCTCAGATAAGAGTTTCTGCTCCCCCCCCCTCTTCTTCATGCATTTTGAGTGATATCCTATAAGGGCATGCCAGATATATCCCATATTTCCTTCATTTTGAGGGTATATATCAGTAAAAATGGTGGTGCTGCTGCAGATCAGCTACCAGATAGCATGTTTGCCTGAACCTTTCAGCAGCAAGTCAGGAAGATTCCTGGCCAGCTGGTGCATAATCCTGCTGCTACATACTCTGCCTGGACAGGGAGTGTGAGTATTGTATGTGGAAGTGCACTGTTGAGGCCACATTATGACAGTGGGATGACTTCTGGAATTTTTACTCTTCCTTTCCATGTTCTGACTATTGCTTCTGCTCTTCTGATCCAAACACCTGTGAATGAGGCACCAAAATTATTCTCACTGGCATGACAGACTTCATTTTCCATTATGGCTAAAATTCTCATCCACTTTCCAAACACTGGTTCAATAGGAAGTTTGCCAGGAAGCTGAGTCAAAAAACTCGGCTTGCATCAAGAATTCCCAGATTCATACTCAGTCTATGCTGAATGCATGCAATAAATTCGAAGTCATCAGCAAATGACTTCTCATTTATTCGCATCAGACTTTCTGACTTCAGAAAGTCCAACAGTAGAAATCTCAACGGAAGCCTTGACTTCTGGTTCATTGGCAAGGCCATTGGACACAACTTGTATTCACCCATGCTTCCACCTCTCTCATCCAGATGGTGTCACTGTTATAGCATCCAAAGATAAAACTGTCCTCCTGGCATTGCTTTTTCCATCCAACTCTGGCATAGATGATCAAGGCAAATTACCCCACCATGCTAGAATCTGAGCACCGTATACCTCCTGTTTTTTTTTTTTTTTTTTTTTTTTTTTTTGACAAAAGAAGAATGCTAAACAACTTGGACACTAAAAAGCTTCTGGTCCTGATGACATCTCTCCAGTTGTATTGAGATGTTGTGGTCCACAGCTAACATCTGTCCTTTAATGCCTTCTGTCCTTAGCTGAAATTTATCCCAGTGTGTGGAAGCAGTCATGTATTCAGCCTATCTAGAAAAAGGGAAATAGTCTACTATTTAACTAATGACTAATTGTCATCACCTCATTCTCTTCAAAATAAAGAAGAAAATCATCACTAATCAACTTTACTACACTACCTAGAGGTCCTCCAGTATGGAATACACCATTCAGGGTCCATGGATGACCTCTTAGCCTGCATCACCCACCACTGGACACATGCCATGGAAAGGTTCAGAGAAATTGCCATTTGGTCCATCTTCCATCCTCTTAATTGGGCAACCAGTTTCTTTTTAGTCATTTACTGCATGTCATGGTGGATAGTTTCCTCTCTTTGAGCTTTGCTGTCAATGCAGTTGGGGGTTCTGTTCTATCACCTACCTCTCTTTTTCCTTTGCATAAATTATAGATAATCACCACTAATCCTGTACACAGATTTTTTGATGATAGTACTCTCCATTCATCCTACTCATTTGACAAACCATGCAGTGTTCAGATGTCCTTGTGTGATGAGTTCCTGACTCTCTGAGAGGTCTCTCTTAATAATAATAAATATAATATTATAAATGAAAAAAAAAAGTTTAAATAACTGCTAAGAAAAGTAGACACCAATGATTTGAACAACTACAGGGTGTTCGGGATAAATTTGACAGTTTCGTAAGGAAAAAGAAAATCTTCTTTGTATCTATTAAATTTAATGAATTGACAAAAAAACATTACAGGCAGAGTTAATTACAATACTATCAACAAGATTTACTCAAAATAACCACCATTAGCATCGATCACAGCTTCAATTCTGCTTCGGAACCTCGAACAAGCTGATGCTACAGTCTCCCTGGGAAGGGCCGCAAAAACTGTTTTAATTTTATCCATTAACTGGGCTTTTGTATTACTGGAAGTGCGATTGGTGTCTTTTTCAACTGCGCCCCATACAAAATAATCCATGGGGTTAAGGTCTGGGGAGTTTGGAGGCCAAACATTTGGACTGGTGAAGTCGTAGAAATTTTCAGACAACCATTTTTGACTTTTCCCAGAGGTGTGGCAAGGGGCCGAATCCTGCTGCCATACATACGGCCTACCATTGGTTACTCTTGTTATCCACGGCTTGACTACAGTTAGCAACTCCACGAACAAAGCCCGAATTCCAATGCCAGGGTTCTTCAACACCTGTTCCTGCAGATTTGCGAGGAATTCTGCTGTACGAACGCAATCAGATCGTCTGCTAGGGATCTTTCTTCTTGCTACATCCTCGTAGTCACCATTGCAAGTCTCTAGTTCATGCCTGATTGTTTTTACTGTATTCAGGGAGCATTGGGCAGCAGTCGTAATATCCTTATTTTGATGGCGGGCACGAATCATCATGATACAAGTTATTCTCTTCCATGATTCAGGTGGGTTCCAGCTATCCATCCTTTCTGACATCTTGTATATGAATGAAGAAGGGTCCAAACTTTTAAATGAAGAGAAGTGTGTGTTAATACATGTAACTTACGGAAAAATATAATTAATTATAAATATGTCAAATTTATCCCGAACACCCTGTAAATTCAAGAGCATAGCAAACTGCAGACAAGTATAAATAGTAGAGCAATGCAGTATTATGAGAAGACTTCATGGTGAAGCTACATAAAAGAATGTTCCAGTGAAAGATCTAAAAAATAGTGATGTTGACAGAAGAATAACTGGAAAGATAGATACGACACTTCATTCAAATGCTAAGTAACAATGTTAATTGAATACAAATAGGAAAATATTAAAAAATTAGACAAATTAAAAATTATCAGCCTGCCATCTAAATTGTAAATAAAGAGTATTAAAGAAAGAAAATTTGGAATGCTTCAGAGCATGATAGCAGCACTTTAGAAACTCTAAAAACTGACATCACAATTATTATGGATACGTTCTTTACTATTCCAAATTCCCTAGTTATTGGAATACAGGAATAATAGTAAAAATACCAGAGAAAGTAAATTGTAATAAGTGGGAGGGACATGAATCTGCTATGTGTAAATTAGCAAACATTTTTGTGAGATTATCCTTGCGATATTTCAGATCTATTACATGACAGTTTTAGGTCATTACCTTCTTCACATCAACAGTTTTCCTCCAAAGTAATCTTATCTGTCAGGGCTTCAATATAATCAAATCTTTTCTTTTGGTGTTTTACAGCACTGAATCCACCTAGATATTGATCTCTGGATCTTTTGCTGTCATCCTGGCAACAAATACCTGATTTGCTAACCTTTCCACTTGTATTCTGTTTAAGTGACCATGCTGAGATTAGATTAGCTCTGCTCACATATTCCAGAATGCTAATAATGCCAATTGCTTTTTAATATTATTATTAAGAGAGACCTCCAGGGAGTCAGGAACTTACTGAGAGAGGCCATCCTATTTACACCAGCTGTCATACTTGTTCTTCAATTCATTCACACTACTTGCACACGCAGCAGCCAATAGTAATCCATTCCTAACATGCACTACTCTATGAGAGAAATATCTAGCCCTTAAGCCCCTTCATGACAGCATTCATTTTCAACTTCCACAAATGCCCTCTCATTCTTCCCTACACTCCTACACCCCTACACTAAATTGAAAAATTCCATCAATTGAAATCCTGTATGATCCTTTCAGAAGTTTGTAAGTCTCAATCATATCACACCTCTTTCTTCTGTTTGGTAGTGTCTGCAGCATACAAATTCTCAATCTGTCTTCATAATCAGTACTCCATAATCCTAATATCATTTTTAACATCCTCCTTTTCACTGACTCCATTATATCAGAATCACAGCAGAAACCAGGAGACCAGACCTGTTCACAATAGTCCAAGTGAGGTCTTATCAAGGCCTTGTAAAGAGGCAAAATTACTTCCTTATCTTTGCATGTGAACGTTCATTTCAGCATTTCAATTATCTTTTGAGTTGTATTTGCAATCTTTGCTACATGGTCCCTTAACTTCAACTTCCTATCTACTAAAACTTCAAGATCCCTAAACTCATCACTTCCTTCAAGCATAATCCCACCAATATAATACAACATTGGATATCTAATCATGCCAAAGTGCATTTACTAACACCAAACTGACATCCATTTTCACATGCCCACAATTCCAGTCTGTACAGAGAGACGAATTCCAAATGATTGGAGTAGAGCTCTCATAGTACCTATTATATAAAAAGGGAAATAAAACTGAATGTGAGAATTACAGAGGTATTTCTCTACTGAGTGTTCCTGGTAAGATTTATTCCTGTATTATTATTATTACATAACACCTCCAGGTAGTCCAAAGACTCATCGAGGGAGGGCACCTACTCTACAACTATCCTTCTCTACCACCCCACCAACTGCAACTACTTTCATCATCTACATTAACGCCATCTACCGCCGACCACCACCACCGGTATTTTCACAGACAATCACAAACATCCATGCCCACGGCGGGATTCAAACTCGCGGACTTTTGGCTGGAGAGGGGATACGCTAGCCACTCGGCAAACCAGTATACTCGAGAAGGATTGCGGAAGAGAAGCTTGGTGAGGAACAAGCTGGATTCAGGTCAAGTAGAGGCTGTTAGGATCAGATTTTCACTTTATGACAGATAGTTGAGAAATCATGGGAATATAACAAAGATCTGTATTTAAGGTTTGTAGATCTAGAAAAGGCATATGACAAGCTGCCAAGAGAGAGAGAGAGAGAGAGAGAGAGAGAGAGAGAGAGAGAGAAGCTATTTGAAATGCTACAGTTCTATGGTGTCGATGGGGCATTATATCAAGCAATACTTAGTCTTTATTTGAGTCTATGTCAGCAATTAGAATCGAAGGAAGTACAGGAAGGTGGTTTATTGTTAAATCTGGTGTCAGACAAGGATGTACATTATCCTGTCTGTTATTCATTATGAACGAAAGCGGTATTAAACCTGATATCAAAATTGGAGATGTTAATCTCAGGCTTTTCACTTTATGCAGATGATGTTATACTTTTAAATAAATCCATTACAAGTCTGCAAGATTCCCTGACTAAATTGAACAACTTTTGTAATAAATTTGGTATGAAAATCAGTAATAACAAGACAAATATGATGAAAATAGGGAGAAGCATTGAAAATATCAACTACATCGTGAATGGTGAACCTAGAACAAGTAAAACATTTCAGCTACTTAGGCACGATTTTTAGTGAAGATGGTAAATTAAATATGGAAATAGACAGCAGAATCAACAAAGCTGGTATGGTAGGAAGTCAACTGAATAAATTTATATGGAATAAGAAAAATTAATCAAAACACTAAATTAGCTCTAGACAAGACAGTGTTCAAATCAGTTTTAACTTATGGATTTGAGAGCTGGGTTAGAAGTAAAACACTTGACCAAAGACTAGTGTTATGTCTGCTACTCTATCATTTATTTATTTATTTTACTTATAATCAGTTATTCCGCTCAGCTATTCTGTTGCTGACAAATTTGTATTCTTTTAAGTCGACTGCGCCAGCCGGCAACAGAATTCTGACATACCATCTTAAACTACTGAAAAGAAAATAGGGATCAATTGGTTTGCGGTCGTGGTCCCACTTTCTTAGTTACTAATGGATTCCCCTCTTACTTATGCACGGTTCGTAATTTGAAAAGTGGTAACTCAATTCTCAGAAACATGACAGACTCATGGAGTTTGAATTAAAGGAACACATTTATTTAGACAAATACACATATATACACTTTAGTTAAATTTCCAATCCTAAAAGTCTGAACTCCCCTCCCCCTTTTTAAGTTAGCATATCCAAAAGGTTTACTCTAAAATTTTACTCTATCAATATAATACTCTTCTTTGTATAACTACTTTCAGGTTTGGCTAATTTCTACTGAGTTGCTCAATTCACACATATAGGAATAACACATACTTAAATACACTACAATTCTAGTAAGGATTATATCAGACGTACTGCATCTGGCAAAATTCACATGAGACAATATTCTATCTTAGTTTCAGGCTTTATCCTCCCCCAGAATTTAGTTAACATTCAATTTTAAACTCAACACAATGACATAAATCTCTCCTCCATTATAAACAGTCCGAAGCCTTGGTTGCCAGCACGGCTTAAGCTTAGAGTGCCACCTGCTCTCTAGCCATAGACAAAATGTCCAAGGGAAAACAGTTCTTTAGATACAACATGGAAGTTGATTATATGGAACTCCTTAACGTTCTGCTTCTTATACCCTCTTTGGTTATTAATTAATCCTATTACAAAAGCTTGTGTCTTACTGTTCTTGCTTTTCTGGTAGTTATTGGGACTTCCTTAACTAGACCTCCGGGTTTCCTCACCGTATATTTCTCACGGCGTCTGCACCACACTTTCATTCTTCTCAAAAGAAATACTTCTTCGCTGACTTGTATGCTGGCGTTGGTTCACCAGCGACTCTCTTCTGGAACTCTGGCCGCATTTCTAGTTGTGGCTTCGGTCGATGTGGCACGTACAGCAACTGAGGAAAATGCTGCTGGGCACGGCGGCAAGCTTCACAGCTATCCAGCACTCTGATCAGGAACCAGGAACAGACAGATAAGAGGACGATTGAATTCCGCACCAAAACCTATATAGCGCCCTCTCTTGGTGGTGTCGTCATGCACATAGCGGCAGCCGATTGGTTACTGCGTCTCCGAACTGTTTTTGACATGGTGTAATACCTGTATCACTTTACATACATTTTCCAGCATTTATACATATTTTTTCTTTTGTCAATTATTTCACATACTTTATCAATTCTGATCATGGACTACTAAAGTTTGCTTTATATCTACAACTAAACGGTTAGACATAGTTTTGAGTTACCAAATTGTACACTATGTTTTCTTTTTCTTTCTGAAGGCATAATAAGTATGTCCATATCCATAGCTTTTAACGTTACCTTATGTTGGGTCGGAAAGAGGATGACTCATCAAAAGTGATTCAGCACATTTTCCGACACAACAAAGGCCCCCTTTAATTAAAATTTTTTCTTAACGGAGTTACAAGAAAATTTCTTTGTCTCTTACATTTTGTTTTCCCTTTCTCATTATTACAAGAAATTCTCCTCGAGAAAATTTTCGTTCTCAGTTCTCCGCGGTGGGGTGATTTTTTTTTTTTTTTTTTGCACTGCCTTTTGGCAGTGACATGACATCTGTATTGGTCCTTTTGATCTGCACATGCCGCCCACTCAGATGAGTGCCCTGGCTTTCAGCCATGTTCTCTAATTTGAACTCTTTACCTTCCCCCCCTTTTTGTAACCAAGTTGCTATCTACCTTCTTAACTGTAATTGTATCAATCTTAGATTGAGTTTCAATTATGGGGTCTTCCCTATCCTTCAGCTCTGCCTCCTTCCTACATTGGATTTCGCAGAGCAGGGGTTTGTCTTTCTCCCCTTTGCATTTGAACTTCTGATCCTTCGTTCTGTTGTCCTTTCTTGACTCATCAAAAGTGATTCAGCACTTTTTCCGACACAGCACTAGAGACTGCAGATATGAGAGTCCTGAGAAAGATTAGAGGTGTGAACAGATGGCATCATTGGCAATATCATATTAAAAATGAGGATATTAGACAGTGCTGGATTTATGTATAAGCTAAAAAAGCTACAGCTTAGGGCCTTGCAATCTGCCAGGGCCTCAAATAAAAAAACAAAAAAATGTAAAAATTGATAAAAAAATATTCGTAGAAAAATCACTCAAATGAAGTCAGACATATCACGATGATAATTTCTAAATAATTTTAAACATACAAAATATAATATTAAAATAATTTTGTCGCATTGTAAAAGTGATTGAGATATTTTGTCTTTTTTTTTTTGAGGCTTATTTGTCGTTTTTAAAACCCTTTAATTATATAATTATTTCTGTGATTTTGTAAAAGCATACTTTATTATTTTTTTAATAAAAATTAAAAGACAATATATTTTCATATATTAAAAAGGCATATATATTTTAAATTTTTCTAAGACCAGCTAATGTAATTTAAAACAGTAGGGGGCCTCTGGGTTTTGATTAGCTTAGGGCCTCAGCAAATCTAAATCCGGCCCTGATATTAGGAAAGAACTTGACATTGTTAGCATCCAGGAATGTGTTAGCAGAGCTAATCTCAGGTGGTATGGTCACTTAAACAGAATGGGAGATAGGAAAGATTAGCAAAACAAGTGTTCTCTGTCAGGTTGGCAGGAAAAAGACCCAGAGGAAGACCAAGATATAGGTGTTGTAATAGATTTAACAGTATTGATATGAACACAGATGGATAAGAAAATAACTATTTATTAACTTAAAAGCTAATATTTCGCTGGTATTATATCCAGCATCTTCAGAGCAACAAAGTTTGTTACAAATGCAAGACGACCACAATCCGGTGTAACAGTGGGGCTAGTATAAGTAATTGCAGCGTGCAACACAAGACTAAACCCTTCCCAGCTTCACATCATCTTCAAACAATTGAATATCCCCTTGCAATCCATTGACACTGTCATTGATATTGTTCAACCTAAATGTTGAACAATACAGGTCTCAGTATTGAGCCCTGTGAAACAACACTTGTAACCTTCTACCTCCTTGATATTGCCCCACCATACACAACTCTCTGATACCTATCAGACAGCCAATCCTGAATCCAGTTGACTAACCCGACATCCAAACCCATGTGCTGCAACTTAAATATCAGCTTATCATGTGGCACCCTGTCAAATGCCTTTGCAAAATCTAAACAAAATGGCAGTATATGCCTTTACCTTATCAACTGCTCTTGTTGCTTTATTATAAAAGGTAATCATATTACTAAAGTAAGAGCACCCCTTAAGAAATCCATGTTGATTCTCACAAATAACATTACCCTCATCTGCCCAATGCTGTATATAGTCCCTCATTAATTTCTCCAACACCTTAACTATTGATGACACACAAACTGGCCTATAATTAGACACTTTCAGTCTGCTACCACCCTTGTGCAGTGCCACTATGTTACCTTCCTTCCATTTCTTGGGTACCTTTCCCACAGCCAGACTTTTATTGAAGAGCCAGGTCAATGGAGCTGTCAGTTCTTTAGCACATTCTCTCAAAACCCGTGGTGAAATAGCATCCAGTCCCACGGCTTTACTGGTATCCAGAGTACTCTGTATTTGGAACACACTCTCCTCTTGCATCTCTAAATCCTGAACCTGCCCTATCCCTCTAATATTAAAACCTTCTTCTCCGGGATGAAATACTCCAATGAAGTGCTCATTGAACAACTTCACTATGTCCTCTGCATCAGTCACTCTATTCCCATTTTTATCGCGCAATGTCATTCTTCAACAATCATTTCTGCTCCTACTGGCCACATAGCTAAAGTATTCCCTAGAATTTTTTTTGGATCTTAGTGCCAATCTCTTCTAATATTTCAGTTTTGCCTTCCTCACCATACTAGTTACCATCTTGACCTGAGTCATATATTCTTCATGCATCTGCTCTCCACCCCTCTCCTTATATCTCTTCCATAACCTCTTTTTCACCTGCAGTTCCTGTTTGATATTGTTTGTCATCCACTTTACACCAAATTGTGTCCATCCTCTTCTTCACTCCTGTAATACAGCTTATTATTGCTGCTAACAAATATTCTTTCACAACTTCAAAAACACTAATGATATGTTGGGGTTCCAATTCTGCTCTCCATGGAACTGTCTCTAGTTGATACCTAAGACTATTATAATCACCTGCCTTATAATTCTACATATGTTCCCTTTTCTTTGATACACCTGCATGTCTGTTCATCTTCCAAGTCAAATCTACATGGTCACTCTCTTTAACTGGTGGGAGAGATGTCATCTCACTTATTATCAGCTCTTCTGATGCTATGACCAAATCCAAAACTCTTGAACCTCTTGTTCCCTCTGTTACATGTTGTCTAAGACATTTGTCCATCAAGAATTCTAGAAATTCCATCCCCTTATTACTACATGCATTTTCCTCTTCACATCTTATACTGCTGTAATTAAAATCTCCCATAACAATCATTCTTCTTCTTGCACTTGCCAAGCTCAACTGCCTAAACATCTCTTTGCTCCCCACCCTCTGTGCTCCCTGGTTTATACCAACACCCCACTAAATATCCTGTCTTGGCCACTTCTATCTCGCACCATATGCTTTCAAAACCATTAGTGTCACTGCCTTCCAAAGCCTCCACTCTTAGAGGACATAAGTCATCACTTATCATAAGCAGTGCTCCTCCACCACGTTTTCCTGTTCTATCCTGCCAAAAAACGCTGTACCCTGCCACTTCAATTCCTGTTATTATATCATCCTCCGTCAACCACGTCTCAGAGATACCAATAATCTTTGGCCAGGCTGATGCTATCGGTGCCACCAATTCATCTCCTTTATTTCGGATATTCCTGGCATTAGTATAGAGCATAAAAATGTCACTGCTTCTATACCTATCATTGTTTTCCCCTTGATCCCACTGGACTCAGTGTTACCTGATGTCGTCCCCCTTCTCCCAAGCACCCATTCCCCAAGATGCTACCCCTGCTACCATCCACCCTGGGAATTCTAGATTCCCTGCACTTACACACTGCTTCGTTCAGAAAACAGCAAACTCTCCAGATGCCTTCATGCTTCCTCATTCAAATGCAAACGGTGTCTCGCATACCAAAATGTTCAATTATTTAATTTTGCTAATTTAATTCATGTTGTGAATTGAGAAAATAAGCTTAGGCAGCCTGGTTGGTCAAGTGGTTAGCATATCCTCTCTCCAACCAAAAGGCTGTAGGTTCGAATCCTGTACAGCGGGATTCGAACCCATATGAATGTTTGTGATCATCTGTGAAAATACTAGTGGTGGTGGTGGTGGTGGGTGGGTGGTAGATAGTGTTGGTGTAGATAATGATAGTAGTTATGGTTCATTATAGTTGGTGGACTGAGTGGTGGAGACTTAAAGTTGTAGAGTAGATGCCCTCCTTCGATGAGTCTTTGGACTCCTTTGAGGTGTCACGTAATAATAATAATACTATATTAGAATAGCACACCTAGATATACTACATTATTTAATTAAATTGTGCCGCTTTTGACTTTTGTGTTTATAATTACCAGTTTATTTTGTTAATGAAATTCCTTATACTACAGGAATGGAAGAAATGTATGATAGTTCCATTGTACAAGGGTGCTGCAAAAACTCATGTGTCTAACTACTGACTTATCACTATCTCTGGTGTGGTAGTGAAGATTTTAGAGAAGTTGGTAAGAACTGGCATACCAGAAATGGGCAGACAAGCTATACTCTACAAGGAGTAGCATGGGTTTACTAAAGGAAGGTCATGTTTCAGCAATTTGCTCATATTTTATAACAATGTTACAGCCGAGTTGGATAAAGAGAATGGATTGATAATGTTGGATTTTTGCTAAGGCATTTGATAGATACCACACGAAATGCTGTTGCACAAACTGGAGAATATGGGATTAGACTATAATCAGTGGATGGTTGACAGATATATCAAACAATGGCATTTGGTGGGTGTGGCTCTGCCAGATTTAAGGTGACCAGTGGTGTACTTCAGGGTTCAGTCCTTGAGCCATCATTGTTCCATCTATATATGAATGACATTAGGTAGGGTCTGACAGGAGATGTTTGCCAATGATGCAAAGATAGGCATGGCAATCATGGTTGTTACTGATAATAAGCACTTATGAAATGATTTGAATAGGCTGAAAATTTGGGCAAATGAAAATGGCTATCAGTTTAATGTTAATAAGTGTAAAGTTATGTACTTTGGCATAATGAGATCGCCAGTAGCATGTTATATTAGCATGGTTATTCCAGAAGAAACTGATGAGGCTAGGGATCTTGGCCCATCATTGTTCCATCTATATATGAATGACATTAGGTAGGGTCTGACAGGAGATGTTTGCCAATGATGCAAAGATAGGCATGGCAATCATGGTTGTTACTGATAATAAGCACTTATGAAATGATTTGAATAGGCTGAAAATTTGGGCAAATGAAAATGGCTATCAGTTTAATGTTAATAAGTGTAAAGTTATGTACTTTGGCATAATGAGATCGCCAGTAGCATGTTATATTAGCATGGTTATTCCAGAAGAAACTGATGAGGCTAGGGATCTTGGCATAATGGTGGATAGGAATTTGAAGTTCACAGGTCACATAGCAGAAGTTGCAACTCAGAAGATAATTGTGATGTTGAAGTGAACTGTGATATGCATGGATAAGGAAGTCATTTTGCCTCTTTATAAGGCCACGATAAGACTGCACTTGGATTATTATTATTATTATTTGACACCTCCAGGGAGTGCAAGACTCATCGAGGGAGGGCACCTACTCTACAGCTCTCCTTCTCCACCACTCAACTACATCATCTACACCAACGCCATCTACTGTCCACCACCACCACGACTAGTATTTTCACAATCACAAACATCTATGCCCACAGCCAGATTCGAATCCACAGCCTTTTGGCTGGAGAGCAGATATGCTAACCACTCGGCCAACCAGGCTGGCCTGGTTGGCCGAGTGGTTAGCATTATTGTGCACAGATTTGGTCTTCTGGGTTCCAAGGGGATAAAGAAGCTGTGGAAAGGATGCAAAGAAGAGTTACAAAGATTATATTCAGATTATGAGATTTAGATTATCAGGATAGATTGTGAGTATGTGAATTACAGACTGTAACAGGAAAAAGGGGGGGGTGATATGATATAGTCTATAAACTTCTAAATGGGTATTATAAGATATCATCTGATGAAAATTTTCATTATATAGAAGGTGGGGAAAGAATGGGGGGGGACATCTGTGGAAACTAAGTCAAGAAAGGGGTAAGGGCTAGGCTTTTTCTGTCACAGAGCAGTGAGTGAGTGGATGGAATAGTTTGCATAAGGGAAGGTATGACAGCTGGTTTGGGTGATTTATAGCCTCTCTCGATGAGTCCTTGACTCACAGCATCACTACCTTTCACCTGGTATTCTTCACTTCCCATTCATTACTTTCAAATCACTGCAGTCCATTAATGTATCACTCCTTTTTCAGTCTCTATTTCTCTTGTTTTACCTCTCAACAAACATCTGATATGTTTGTCTATACATATACAAACATACAACATACAAGTACTCATAAGATCTTTATGAGTACTTGTATGTTGAAGAAAACATGAACAAAGATAGGCAGGTAATTATCTTTCTTTATTTCTTGGGGGATCAGGAGGTGGTAGAGAAGATTCAGAGACAGGTGACTAGGCTGTGACATGTCTATGGAATGAGTGAGGATAGGTGAAAGTGTGTGGGCTGCAGAGTTGGAAGAGAAGGGGCATGATAGAAACTTATAAGTTACGATAAGATGGACACAAAAGAAAATTTTCAATATATATGAGAGAGAGAGAACAAATTGTTACCTCTGGAAGTTGTATAAGAGTGTAGTTAGTAATGGTGTGTGAATTGTTTGCTTGGAAAATGGTGAATGAGTAGAATGATTGACAGAGTAGTTCTGTCTGACAGTGGTTAAGTTCAAGGAGAGGTATGATAGGCATTGATGAATAATGGTTAGTATAGATCTCTTGTGATGTCTTTGACTCTATTGAGATACTTGTAGAATAATAATATTTAAGTAGGTCTCGATTAGTGTGAATAATGCAACCGCTTCATGGGATTCATGAAGTGGTTGCATTATTCGATGTTCAATGTAGACTGAACTGTTTTTTCTTTCTTAGAAATGTAAGTATGGAAGGCATCCTTCTCCAGAATAAACTGGTTTCATCCATTAAATATTTGCTGATTAGTTTATCTACCATCTTTGATTATTTTTTTTAAACACCAGGATATTTAGATGCAGCATCTTCATTTGCACTGCATCACCAGTAATTTCAACTTGATTTTTAAATCAACCAACACCTGCATTAAACATTTCGTTTACTAAATTATTTTTTTCTTTCACTCTCTTAAATTTAAAACTTTTGTCTGAATGGCTGCTAACAGGAATGCATTTTTGATTGCAGTTCCCCTAGTCCATAGAGTTAAAAGATGCTCTATTTCTATTGTTCCAACACTTCTGTTCCTTGTAGATGTTTGCAAACCACAAAAAGCTGATGCAACTTTACCTTATTCCATACCATAGATTTGGGCATTCCGACATCTCATCTATTTTAGAATTGCGATGACCACATTCATGTCATTCAATCACATCAAATTTTGCTCTAATGTAATAATGAGCCTCTTCTTTTTTATGCTTGTAGTGTTTTTATTTGAAGGACTCTTCCTTTTGTCCATTTTGTTAAGGCACTTAAAAATGATTAAAACAAATCACTAAAACTGATGTACAGTCTGAAGTAGTAGCGTCTAAAACCTTAATTGTAACCTGAACTGTACATGTGCTAGCCTCACATTAACTGACTTTTGGTTCATATTAAATGCATCCTGGTACTGTACAATTTGCACTAAATCAGATATCTCATTATTTGAACCTGCGTTAATCTCGACCTAGCTATACTTTGATAACAAGTAAATTTTGCTGCAGTACAACATTTACTGCTGAAACTACAGAACAAAAGCTTCAATAAAGCTAATTTAAATTTTAGTTAATACTATATTTCTGTCTTGAAAATAGTAAGTAATAAAGAACATGGGAAATTTTTATTTTTAAAATAAACTTTTGTTCTTCCACTGCATGTTATTTCACTATGCAAATTCTTTGCATCTTTCTTGTCAAAATTTAAATCGATAATTTACCTTTTAAAACATGAAATTCTCTAAAAAAAATTGCTTTTAATACAACTAGACTATAGTTATTACATATAATAATTGAATATCTAGAGGTTGTAAATGATCCCCCCCCCCTTTAAAGTTGTCTAATACTTGATATGGGTAGAAATTAATTTGATGATTTAATTTTTATGCCACAGTTATTGCAGATATATATTAATAATGTGTACTTTTTACTTCCCAGGTGTTGCTTGTAAGGGATTGAAAGGAAAGTTGTTGTATCCTATGGCATCTTCCACAGCTGCTCGCAGTACAATGCGTATAATAAGTAGTCGCTCATTTAGCTCATCTCTTCAGTTCCTTTGCTGCCTTGTATTAAGAAAAATGATACCACCAGAAAAAAGAGTGCTCGATGTTGTAAAATTGCCTCCTGGTCTTGTAACCTTTTTGGATAAAAATTTAAGCTGGCTTCTTGGGTCCTGTAATTCACCATGTGATATTAATTCTAATCCTTGTAGTAGTTGCAGTTATGATGACACTTGCTTTTCGTGCCAACAAGAAAATACTGATTATGATGGTAATCCTGTTCCCATGGATCTGTCATCTCAAAATGATACAAAGAAAAGAAAATTGACAGAGCCTGATTGCATGGAGTCACACCAAAGTGCAGAAATGGCATCTGATAGAGAATCTTCAAGAAGAATCCTTAAGAAAAAGTATCATTTTAGATGATATCAGATTGTCTGCAAACTTATGGTGATGTCATCATTAAAATCCTTGAATTTGCAGTCAAATATATTTTTGAGTACATCTGTAGAATATTTTCTTTCTGTTCAATTTTTGAAAATGACAATTTTATTTGTTTTTCATGTGAAATAGGTCCAGGTAAGACCATTTACTCCAGTAAAGTTCATCATTACAATAACAGCTGTGTTATTACAAAGTAGACCAAACACACATAATTCACCATGAATATAGTAAACTCTCACTATAACAAACATAGCAAACTTGCTCACCAGATCAAACTACTTTCTTGTATAGTGAGATGGCATTTCTATAATTATTAACATGTTGCCACAGTAGAAAATGATATTTATTTTATAAATATTTCATAAGATGAAATATTTGTAAAATAAATACAATTTTCTATTGTGGTACATGTATAAATGTTTACTTATATCAAACTACTGAAAAGTTTTGGCCAAAGTCTTATAGTATCATTGGATTTCTGATGAAATTGACTTTAACAAACCTTACACTAGTAGATTTCCTTTGGTTCACTATAGCAAGAGGACTATGATATAATAAATGTTAGGGGGAGGGAGATTTGTTTGAAATAAGCAGATGTTTAATAAGGATCTAATGCTGATTTGCTACTATGATATGCAAGCTCACTTTAGTAGGATTTGATTGTATCACATAACATGGGTAGACTTCCTATGGTTCTCTGTAATAGGGACATGGTTGGTTGGTGGGTAATAAGTAAAAACAAGTTAAGAAGTGGAAGTAAAGAAAGTAGTTTCTTAATATGAGTAATGACAAGAAAAACTCAGTAAATGAATCATGCTCCCTCTCTCTTTCTCTGTATCTTCATACCGAAAGAAAATAAAGAAGGAATAATGGTGGGAGGGTCACTATTTTATTTTTTGGGAGGTGAAAATCATAGCTATGCCATTGGAAGATTTCTAGTAAAACACTTCACACTTGTCTATAGTAATTAGTCTTCAAAGATAATTTGAAAGTATTCAGTGATCTGTTATAATAGAGCATATAAGATATTGTTTTTTGGGAGAGTAATTGGAAGACAGTTTTGTTATTTTATTAATTTTTATTATTTTTTTTGTCTTCATATTATGTTGCCTGTGGTTTTGAAAAACAGTTACATTTTGTGAACACCCTTTTGCAAATCCAATGTGTGTGTTTGGGACCATTTGATTTAATGCATCTCCACCAACTTAGTGTGGTATTGGCATTGCT
The DNA here is from genome assembly GCF_054136105.1 of Typopeltis vanoorti. NCBI lineage: Eukaryota > Metazoa > Arthropoda > Arachnida > Uropygi > Thelyphonidae > Typopeltis > Typopeltis vanoorti. The sequence goes on along the minus strand of NC_143565.1, from coordinate 179,870 downwards.
AGTTATTTTTTTACATGTATGTTCACTCATTGCTGATGAATATATTGATATGTAGATAAATAGTTTTTTTATTAACCAAAGATAAGGTAAGTCTACCTTCTGTTATGTGATATTCTTATTATATAGTAGTCTGAATATTCAGGATATTGTGTAATAACATTGCTTGTTGTTATGATTCCTTTTCCAGTGCTAGAAAACTTCAATCATATGTAGCTACACAGATTTGCTTTCAGTGATAAAATGTAACATAATTATTTTAGATATATAAAATTTTATTCTTTCATGAAATGCTTTCCAGTATGGTTACTTTAAAACATACATTGAACTTGCATTTATAAATATGATTATATACAGGTAAGCACATTTTACAAGTGGAATTGAATTACAATAAAATTTCTATGAGTGAGTGTGTTGAATCATTTCAATAATGACACACACAGCAACACATAACATGTATGGTGTGCTTTGACTTAAGTCTACTAGAAATTACTGCATAGGTAGAAATACTACTTACCAGTGGCGGCCAGTGAAAATTTTAAGTGGGGGGGTACTGCATATACAAAAAAACTTTTTTTTTCCCTAATCAGTAACGAATTTATTAATAAATAAATTTACATATTAAAAATTGCTTTGTTAAAAATATTTCATCCTCACCACGAACAAACACCAATAATAAAAGTTTCATATTAATAGCAATGACAAGTGCAAATGAAATCGGCGTTAGATCCCATTGCATTTGTTTTATGTAACGATAATTGAAAAAATATAATTCTTTTCATATTTTCAACAGTGACACTGGTTATAATTCAGCCTTGTATCTATAATAAATAATTGTTATTTTAACAAAATAAAATAAGATTTACAAAAAATAGTTCACCATGCACACGCATCAATAATAAATGTTTCATATCTCACAGAAATAACGCGCGTAAGCATACCAAAGATACACTGCCATTTGAGCAGTGTGGGAATGACATAACATGCAATGACAAGCACAAACGAATATCGCCGTTAGATTGCAGTGCATTTGTTTCTTAATGTAAAGCGTTAATCGAACAATTCCAATTAACTATTCAATCAATGTCAAAGCATAAGCTATAAACCTTTAACATGTATTGCATTGTTATTATTTATAAACAATCAAAATTTCATTTTTTCCTTGGGGTGCTGCAGTGTTGCAGTTCTTATGTATGGGCCGCCACTGCTACTTAATCAATTAAACCTATTCATATTCTTAAATAACTGGAGATTTTGACATCCTTGAGAAATACTTCATTTAGACTCATAACAGTTTTGTGGGAAATGGAGAAATGATAAATGCTGGTTCAGCTGAACACCACCCATGGAAATACCAAAAGAAAAGCTGTATGGTAGAAATATCTGATACAGCGGTTGAAGTGAGTCTCATTGATTAGCCAGACTGATAAGTACAGACGAAAAGTACAGACAATAAATGATGCAGTGAAACCACACCACGCTGACTTGGTGAGTGCAAAGGGGTCTGATGGAACATGAGGGTTGTTCATTCACAGCCCAAAGGGCAATTGTGTGAGTTAACACTATCATGCAGATAAAAATGCACCTGTCACCACAAAATCTTCCATGACTATTAAATTATTTAAGGAATTCGCAATGTATACTGGAATATTAATTAAAAGAAACTATATTATTATTTTAATATATTATAAAAAATAAAAATATATACTTCCTATATATTTTGGCAATATCACATTGCCATCTTCATAGAAACATACAACTATGATACGTGCCTGCAGGCACTACAAAAAGTAACATGTAAGCCTTTCTACAAGAATTAAAATCTTCCATGGTCATGCATCATCCACCTCCATTCAAGCTAAGAATGCCAGGGTAAACTGCAGTTGAGTTTCTTCTTCACCAAGAAGCAAAGCTGGAGTATGGGAGATCTTTTAGGGGAAAAACCTCAGCATTTGACAGGATTTTCCTCACAATTCAGTTTGGCATGTCCAGTTGCCTTGATATTGCCTGAGCACTGCTGGACCCCCTGATGTGTTATTCTGTCCCACGACAGCAGTTGAAACTTTGCCAACTTGAGGAATAATCTGTTTGTGCTCTCGTCCTGGTCTTGGTGCTAAAGATTTGCTATTTTCAAATCGTAAAATCACTTTTCTAAGATTTGTTATTGTCATTGGACCTTTTCTCCTATCCTTCAAAATGCCAGAATTCTCAAAGCATAGCATCAGCGATATTGCATTGTTCATAGTAAAGCTTGAAGAGCAGCACACCTCAGTCTTATCAAAGCGGTGCAAATCAAATCAACACTGAAAATGACCATTCAGCACTTGCATTTGAAATAGGCATGGTCAAAAATATTTAAAAAATTTTTGAAGATCAAATCGTTTTGGTCTTCCTTATAAAGAAGACCAAAACGATTTGATCTTCAAAAATTTTTAAAATATTTTTGACCATGCCTATTTCAAATGCAAATAGTAAAATGCAATAGTAAAAACAGATTATGCAAATATCTCCCGGTGGCAGAATTTTGTACAATTTTTTTTGTCTTCTGTAAACCCTGTGTTCCGGAGCTTTACACCAAGTTTGGTTGAATTTCATCCAATACATTTTTCACTACAGGGCTCTGAAACACCTACTCTTTAAGTATTGTCACTGTATATTTAAGCATTTTTCATAAAGGTGGAAAACGAAAAACAAATATCAAGTACAATAAGTAACACTGGTGTGAGAAATCAGTTGAATAAATACACTGCTTGGAAAGAAGTCAACACACCCACATTGGCGAGATGCATCATGCCATGTAACAAATCACGTCTAACGTATAAATTAGAGGAATATCACAAGTGAGTCATGTCTGGGTGAAATGCTTAAACGGAAACTGACAGTTTGAAAGAGGCATTGATAGGATGTCATGTTGCAGGCATAGCTGCTGGGCCATCCCAGCTCAAAAATCAGTTATACCATACTGAGATGGAAGTGCAGGGAGTCAACTGCACGTGCCACTTGCAGTAGACAACTCACCACACTCAATGAACATTACCATAAGGTTCTACAAAGGATATGTAAAAAATCCTATTTGTTGGTTGACACGTTGCAGAGTTCTTCGCATCAAATGAAACATGAATTTGCACAATAACATTCAGAGCGAAGACTCAACGTGGGTTTCCATGGCAGGAGTGCAATATGCAAGCCCCACTTATCTGAACCAACATGCACCATGTTCAATTGTGTAAAGACCATGTGCAGTGGAACATGGAAGCATAAAAAGCTGTTATGGAGTGACAAGCCATGCTACACCTACCAAGCAGATGGATGGTGTGAGTGACAGGTACGTGTGGACATTTCTTACCTAAGTGCATAACCCGAACAATGAAATTCGAGGTTAGCTGTGTGATGTTATGATCCATTTTTTCCTTGTTTTGTCCTCTGACATCTGCTTGTGTTGCCACAAACATTGAACTGAGAAATATCTGAACATTCTGGACAGTGCAATGTTTCCTACTTTGTAGCAGTTCTACAGAACCAGGGCAGCATTTATACTTTTGGAGGCCCGAGGTGCAACATTATGAGGCCATCAAAAATAGCATTTTTTAGTTTATTGAAAATAAGTCATTTCCATAACTCATTTTAATAACAAAATACAACATTGGTATACACATATTTGCATTTTAAAAAAGTATAAAAATAAATCAGTTCAAATTTAAATAAAAAATTAATAACTAAAAAAATTTTTTTTTCTGGCTTTGGTTTTAGCAAATATATCTATAATGTCATCATAATTGATCTAGTCTATTACATCTGATTCAATTCATAATAACGACAGGTCACTTGTTTTATTTTGGTGCAAGTTGCTTAAATAATTTTTTATCCATTTCGACACTGAAAATGACCATTCAGCACTTGCATTTGAAACAGACATGGCCAAAAATAAAAATATTTTTAAAATTGTTTCTACGTTCGGAAAAGTAGACCTTAACCCAGGGCTGGCAGAAGCGGGCATGCAGTGCATACGGTACGGGCACCGCTACGAAGGGGATGCCACTGACGGGGCACCGTACATAAGTTAATTTTTAAGAAACAAAATTTTTATCATGAAAACAAAAAATTCTTACAATGATCAATATTAAAATAAATAAGGCAGGATACACCGAATAAAAATTTAAAAAAATTGTATATTGTTGCCTTTTTGATCAACTGGCTGTTGACAATTTTGCAGCGAGAGCAGGCTAAATGCTTGCCTAGTGCAGTCTATCTAAAGTGAAACGGTGAATGGTTTTTATGTGCAGAAACAAATTTTCGTACAAAACATTTGTTACTAATTGACCAGTCATATGGTAAGCATCTCAGTAGGCTACTGACAGTAGCGCAGTGCAGACTATTATTTCGTCTCTGTGTCGTGTTGTGTAATAATTTCTTGTGGGTATAAAATAGAAATGGAATTAAAAATTTAAAAAAAAGTTATTCGGTGCACAAAATCGTAAGCGTCATGCTGCGAAAGAAGCAGATGTTTAAGAAAACAGTTAAGAGATTTAATTGTAATTGACCACGAAACTAACACATTGTTAGTCTCTGTAAATTTAGAAGATCCAGGTGAAGGGAAATATCGATGAAAAATTATGAGTTGTTTTAATTGAAATGGGGCCTGTTCAAAAGAAAAATATGATATATCCCAGAGATACATATGGTCATAAATTTGGCGACGTATTATAATAGAAAAATGGAAAACGGTGACCTCGTGCCAAGAACATGGCTCATTTATTCCGAAATTTTTAAATTCTGTTTTTCGCTTTTGTTGCACACCTTTCGCACCTACCAAATTAAGTAGTCTTGTAGAAAGTTATAACGATTGCAGAAATATAAGTACAACTTTGCATAGACACGAGACTAGTTTAGCTCACATGAAAAATTTCTTAAAATGGAAGGAACTTGATAAAAATTTAAAAAACAAAACTACTATTGATTGCCAGACTCAAAGCATGTATGAAATGGAAAAGAAACATTGGACGAGTGTTTTAGAACACTTGATTGAAATTATAAAATTCCTTGGTAGCCAAAATTAAGCTTTTTGCAGATCATCAGATAAATTATATGAAAGGAATAACGGCAATTTTTTTAAAATTAGTCGAACTGTTTGTGAAGTTTGATCCCATTATGGAAAATCATGTTGAAAGGGCCCAACAATGAAACGATAGAGTACACTATTTGAGTAAAGACAGTCAAAATGAAATATTGGAAACTTTAAGTAATACAATCAGGGATACAATTTTATTAGCAATTCGAAAATCTAAATATTATTCCATAATTTTAGACTGCACACCTGATGCAAGTAAAACAGAACAAATGACCATTATTATTCGCTTTGTTTCCTGTGACAATGGAATTGTCAAGATCAGGGAAAAACGTTTAGGTTTTGCAGAATATCAGATTCCACAGGACGTGATTTGTGCAACAATAGTGGAACAACTGAAAAAATGGAATATTCCCATTGAAGACATGCGAGGTCAAGGGTATGACAATGGATCAAATATGAAAGGGGAAAAATATGGGCTCCAAAATTTACTTTTGAACAAAAATACTCGAGCTTTTTATGTACCATTAGCTGCTTATACTCATAATTTAATCATTAGCGATGCAGCCAAAGTGAATACAGATACAATTAGTTTCTTTGCAATTATTAAGAAATATATAATTTCTTTTCATTCTCTTACAAACGTTGGGCAATCCTTTTAAAGTTCGCAAAAAATTTAACATTGAAACAGCCACCAGAAACGCGATGGGAAGGTAAAATTAATGCAATCCGCCCTCTACGATATCAGTTAGGAGAAATTTACGATGCACGTTTTGAAAATTTAAATAATGAAAATTTTAATGAACAAACTCAGCATGAAGCACAAACATTAGGTGCTAAAATGAATGACTGCAAATTTATTTGTTCTCTTATAATTTGGCATGATTTACTTAACAGAATAAAGCCTGTGAGTAAAATGCTTCAAGACAAAAATATGAACCTTACTCTTGCTTTAGAATCTATCGAAAATTTAAAAATATTCTTACAAGAATATCGATCAGATACAAATTTGAAAGAAGTTCTAAAACGGCAAAAGAACTGAGTGAAGAGGTGAATGGAGAACAAGAATTTAAAACTGGTACGGAAGTCCGAAGGAAGATACGAAAGAAGACACAGCCAGCAATTTGACTACGAGCGTCATGACGAAACGCCACAATCGCCAGAAGATAAATTTAGAGTCAATGTGTTTTATACACTTCTAGACGTTGCAATGTGTTCGTTAATAGAACGTTTTGAACAACTAAAAACATATTATGATAATTTCAATTTCTTGTATAGATTACTACAAATTAACAACGAAGATTTACGAAAAAATTGTGACAATTTAGAGATTTTCTGGATGGACGGCGACAATAAAGACGTAAATGCAATAGAACTATATGACGAGTTATGTGCATTCCGGGATATTTTTTGGAAGGATATGACGAATTATGTGCGTTCCGGGATATTTTTCGGAAGAATAATTTAAATATTCAAAACCCTTTCGATATTCTTAATTTTATTGTGTCCAATAATTTATCTTTCCCTAAATGTTCAATTGCTTTAAGAATACCATTAACCTTAACTGTTAGTGTAGCTAGCGGTCAACGTTCCTTTTCCAAGTTGAAATTGATTAAAAGTAGGTTTTAATTTAAAACCTACTTAAGAACAAGTATGTCACAAAAACGGCTTCTTAGTTTGTCGTAAACAGCTACTGAAAATGATATATGTGAGGAATTAGACGTTAAGTGCATTATTTCTAATTTTATGAATATGAAATCAAAAACCCTAAAATTTTAATTAAAAAAAAATTCATATATATTTATGTAATTTAATTTATTTTCTGTTAATCTGTAAAGATGTTATTTTTTGAATACTTATATTAAATGTTCTAATTATTTCTGAATTCTTTTCTTATTTTCTCATCTATCTTGAGTTTCTTTTATTTTCCTAAAATAAAATTTTAGGAAAATTTTATATAGTTCCACTTATAAAAATTATTATAATTTTTTTACAAGTTACTAAGAATTTAGTTACTTGTAAAATGCAAAAATTTTTTAAACTTTAGTTCATATAAATTTTAACTTTAATTAAAATTCATTTTAATTTTGTTAGCGATTCGGGTTGGTGTGAATGCTATAATCCCTGTATCATTATACTCAACGAAAGTGAAGTGGCTTTATCAAAATTTTCTTTAATTTTTGAGAATTTTTTGAATATTTGGATTTTTAACGATTATCCTGCCTAGTCAAACACCCCCAGTTTGTAATATTTAGCGAACCAACGCGTGGCTGTTCTGTCAAAATTTATTTAAGAAATTTCAAATCATTTAAATTTTTATTATCGTAAAAGAACCACAATCATTACAGACATTGCATGCGGGCGACAAAGACCCTAGCGCCGGCTCTGCCTTAACCCATCGTTTATAAATTTGTACATAATTTTAATTGAAGAATTTTCTTTTTTTATAATTATTAAAAATTGCTTAACTTCATCAGTAAATTTTTCTGGATCAATATCAGTCCCATAAATTTGTAAAATTTTATCAATACTAGTCTTGTACTTGTCTTGATGTATATCTTCCTTCAAAAAATGTCAAACATATCTAATATGTCGAAATAGCTTTTTGTTCTTTCATTAATTTCCAAAATTAGCTTATCGCAAATGACATTAAAAGTGTTCACAGAGAAATTTTTCCATGTAATGTAATCTCATTGTTAGATTGTGGAACTGCGTCACTCATTTTTTTTCGTTTTTTAACTCTTTCCTTTCATCTTTAAATTTTGTCTCATCTGTTAATAAATTCGCTTCTTCATTTACAGCATCAAAACTATTTCTTATATCTAAAATAAATCCAGCTAAAGAGTGAAATAAATTATTAGCTAAAAACAAATCCACATCGGGATCTTGTAGAGATTTACTAGTATCATGTATTCGTTGTAAAATTTTGTCCCACATAATTGTTAAAATTGCTGTTTCTGGTTTGTCAAAATGTTCAGCCAATAATGAGCTCTCTAATTTAGAAATAGGTTTTTCATTAGGAGAAATGAAAGTAATGCTTCTTTAATTTGTTTATATCTTGCGGACCACCTCGTTTCACTCAGTCTTTTAACTGTTAAAGATTTTTTTTTTCTAAATGTTTAAGGAGTATACCCCATCTTCTTGTTGAAGATGAAAAGTAATTATATACATTTTGAATAAAACAAAAATATTTGCACTGCTTCCGGACAAGATTCTGCGGCATAGTTGCCAATTAAATTTAACACTTTCATTGCCAAGCTGAAAATTGGAATTTTGTGTGGTGGCCAAATTTTTTTTATTTTTTTTTTATTTAGTTAGCAACGTTCACGCGATAACGCGTGATCGGCCGTTAGGTGAGAGCTCGCATCGCGCGATATCGCGTGACTGGCAATGAACATGTTAAGGAATGACTAGAGCACGGTATATAATGTGGAGAAGGACTATGTTTTTTCAGCTAGCTTGTAAACCTGTATAGATAGCTTTCGTTATCATAGCTTTGCCCTCTGCACATTTTTATATCCAAAGATACTTCTAATTTTTTTTAATACTACCTCTTCTAAATATAAGGAATTATGTTGTGTAATTCTGATGAACCTGATAAATGTTTCTCTAATGTCATAATTTGCGGCAACATACCTAAATATCATAGCTAGTTGGTCATTATGGTCAATGTCTGGCGTTGAATCGAGTATTATTGCAAAATAAGCAGCTTCCTTGATTTCTGATAGGTTGGCCGATTGGTAGGGCCTCTGCCACTAATGGCTCAGTTAAGTAAGTATGAGCATGGTTAGTAGTTGGAAGACGGCCAATCGTTCGATATACTGTTAGTACACTCTCACTCGATGAGTCTTTGGACTCCCTAGAGGTGTCAAATAATAATAATAATATTTCTCTTGTTTTTTTTAGCTATTAACGCTATGAATTTATGATGTTTTAAAAAATCCCCAAATTCACTTCAATAATGTAAACACGATAAATAATTTCCGCAAGAGTCAGAAAAAATATCATTTGTATTTCCTAGCTCCTAGGAGCTAAGTTCATATTATGGGTAAATACCAAGAATAGAGATCGGAGCTTGCTCCACCCTTACTATGAGTTGCCTCAGTTTGCACTACCAAATGGGTCAGGTGTTGCACTATCCAGGTATTTGCTTACGCTTGGAATCGCCGAACTTACTTTATATAGTTTCTATATTCGGCATGAAATCCTTTGAGTGTCTTATTCGGCTAAGAAACAATATGGGATGTAATATCCCTTAGCTTAAATAAATTTGTATTTCCTCTAAATGCAAGCCCTAGTTTACTCAGAAACTTAATGGTAACTATTATTCTTTTTAAAACCTCTCGCCAATAATTTTCTTCAGATTGTATTTGTTTGATCAATTCAGAATCAATTCGACTATTTACAGAACTTGATTTTCTTTTGCGATATGTGCACATCGCTCGTATATGCTCCGTAGAATGCTCGTGATCACATAAGGTTCGTGATATATTTAACCGATTAAAACCCTTCGTTAAGCTATTATTTGACTTAGAAAAACAATTTACAAACAAAGCAGTAAATTGCTTTGCTGGTTTCTGAAAAAATTAGCCACTCTCGTTTCTCCTTTGTTCCATTCGCCTTTTTACAGTAAAAAATGTGATATATTTACATTTTTGAGATATATTCTATTGCGTTCTGTGTACTCTTTTTTTAAATTTTCGATTTCACCAACATTCTGGGGCATATTTACTAAAATATGCTCGACAAACTGTTCATTAATAGTAAGTGGCCACACTGCTATACCGGTAGGATAAGAGATAGCTTGCTTGCTGGTAAGCACAGACTCCGATAGAAAATTTTCTTCAGAATCCTCTTGATTTTTATTATAAAAGTTAATATAACGCATCAAGATAGGAGTGGGACAAATGGACCTCTGCATTTCATGTATACTAATGCCAGGAGTATTAGGAACAACAAGGAAGAATTTTTGGCCTTGGTTGGCTCTTCATGGCCACAGGTTATTGGCATTAGTGAAACATGGCTGACAGAAGATGATTAGTTAGTGGCATAGGATGTGTAGGGTATGGTGTGTTCAGGAGGGACAGAGAGAATAAAATGGGGGAGGAGTGTTATTAATGATAGCCGATGAACTGCAGCCAAGGAGAATTGAAGTTGTATCGCAGGATAGTGAAAAGAGCTGATTTGAGGCTATTTAGTGTGAGATTGAGACTGGCAGAATAAAATATACAGTTGGGTGCTGCTGTAGACCAGGTGATGGAATAGATGGTGGAAATAGTATGCATAAGCAAATAGAAGAAATGAGCGGAAGGAGGGTAATTATTATGGGGGATTTCAACTATGGATAGTTGAAATTGGAAGGAAGAAGGGACGCATGTGAGGAAGGAACTGGATTTTATTCAGTTATCTGAGACAGCATGTAATTGAAAATACTAGGAGTTTGAGAGTGCTTGACCAGGTAATAGCATCTGAGAATTTGACTGTAATGAATATGACCTGTTGCCACCTATTGGTGAGAGTGATCATAAGGTCTTGACCTGGGAGGTGACTAAATGTGTGAAATCTTCGGTTAAGACAGAGGGTACATGTGGAATTACCGGGCTGGTAAGTATGACAATCTTAGGAGATTGCTTATTTCAGTGCCACGGCATGTAAAACAGCAAGAGCTGGTCGTTGAGTATGGGAAGTGGTCAAGGAGCATTTACAGGAGGTTATGGCTGATTGTATACCCAGGGTTCGAATAGTAAAACAAGTAGGGGTTAAATGGATGAATAACATCATTAAACTTGAGTTCCAAAAAAGAAACAACTGTGGAAGGAATTTAAGGAGAAAGGTGACCTGCAGGCACATGAACAGTGTAAAGCGCACATGCCAGAAGGGTAACGAGTGTGGTAAGAAAGGCAAAAGCGGATTATGAAAGAACATTAGCTATGCAGGCTAAGGAGAATCCCAAAGAGTTTTTTCCACATGTGGCAAGTAAAAGAAAAAATGTTTATGGCAGAATGATTTTAAAGAATGCCGATGGCAGGGTGGTCACTGAATCAGTCGATATAGTGGAATTACTGAGCGAGCACTTTGCAAGAGTATATCATCCAGGTGGTGATGTTTGAAGGAATGAAGGAACCATTAGTTTATATGGGAAATGTGGTGAATGAAGTGGAGGTGAATAGTCTATTACAGAACCTTAATGTGAACAGATCTGTGGGATTGGATGGTATATCAGCACGGGTCTTACGTGAAGCGGCTAAAGAATTTTCAGTGCCCTTGACCTTATTGTTTAATCTGAGTCTCGAGTCTGGTTTAATCCCGAAGTGGTGGAAAGAGGGGAAAATAGTTCCACTGCATAAATCACGATCCAAGACTACTGTTGAAAATTACCGACCGATCAGGAGTCGTTGTCAAGGTATTGGAGAAATTAGCCAAGAGCAAAATACAGGAATGGATTAATGAAAATGAGATACTGTATGGGGGACAGCATGGTTTTGTGAAGGGTAGATCATGCCTCAGTGAATTGCTCAGGTTTTATAACACAGTGACGGCTGAACTGGATAAGGGTAATGGGTTCACAATGATACTGCTGGACCTGGCTAAGGCCCTTGACAGGATATCACATGGAAGTCTAATCCGTAAACTGCAACATATGGGAATGGATATAGGATTGGTGTGGTGGATAGGAGGGTGGTTGATGGAGAGATACCAGAGAGTAGTTTACTGAGGAGTAGAGTCCAAAAGACAGCCTGTGACTAGTGGTGTGCTGCAGCGTTCTGTTCTTGGACCACTGCTGTTTAATTTTTCATTAACGATATAGGGAAGGATCTTAGAGGAACGGTTCATTTTTTCGCTGATGATGCTAGGTTGGGTAGGCCAATAGTGAATGAATGCAAAAGATGTCAACATTTTGCAGGATGATTTGGGGTATGGGCTAAGGAGAATTGACGTCAATTTATGTGGCAAAAAGTAAGGTTATGCGTTTTGAGATGAAAAGATTAGCAGCAGTATATCACATTGGTGAAACTGTTCTCCAGGAGATTGATGAGGCCAGGGAGTTGGGAGTGTTGGTGAACAGGGAGTTGAAGTTTAGGGGCACATCGCAAAAGTGGCAAAATCACCTCATCAAATCACTTGGTTGATGAAAAACACTTTAACGAGCAGAGACAAACAGGTTATTGTTCCTCTGTATAGAGTCTTGATAAGACCCCATCTTCAATACTGTGCCCAGATATGGTCACCTAGGTTTCTTCTTGATGGGGAGGAAGTTAAGAGGATGCAGAGGTGAGTGACCAAGATGATAGCAGGTCTATGGAATGAATCTTATGAAAACAGATTGAAGATTTGTGGACTGCAGAAATTGGTTGATAAGCAGAAAAGGGGAGATATGATTGAGACATTCAAATTACTGAAGAGGTTTCTATGAAATTAATTCAGAGGATATTTTTCAGAACACGACTGGTGGTGGGAGGGAGGACTAGGGGACATCCATGGAAGCTGGGCAAGAGTGTGGTTAGCAGGGGTGTTAGAGCTGGGTTTTTTACTTTTAGAGTGGTGAATGAGTGGAATAATCTGCCAGAGTCTGTTGTGGGTTCTATGACAGTGAACGAATTTAAGGCAAGGTATGATAGATACTGTCATCATCATCATCATCATCAAATTCCTGCCATGTACCCTCAAGGGGTGCATGGGATATGACAGTACTACATGAAAAAATTACATCATTACTAACTTCCTATCTACAATTTTCCTCCAAATCAGTCTGTTACTTGTGAAGACTCCAACATTATCAGATCTTATATTTCTATCGTCTAAAGCACTTTGTACCGTATCAATCCACCTATATCTTGGTCTTCCTCTGGGTCGTTTTCCTGCCAACCTGGCAGAGAACACTTGTTTTGCTAATCTTTCCTCTCCCATTCTATTTAAGTGACCATACCACCTGAGATTACCTCTGCTAATGCATTCCTGGATGCTGACAATGTCAAGTTCTTTCCTAATATCCTCGTTTTTAATATGATATTGCCATTGATGCCATCTGTTCACGCCTGTAATCTTTCTCCGGACTCTCATATCTGCTCTCTAGTCTTTGGTCAAGCGTTTTACTTCTGACCCAGCTCTCAGATCCATAAGTTAAAACTGGTTTGAATACTGTCTTGTATACAGCTAATTTGGTGTTCCGACTAATTTCTCTCTTATTCCATATGAATTTATTCAATTGACTTCCCACCATACCAGCTTTGCTGATTCTGTTGTCTATTTCTATATTTAATTTACCATCTTCAGTAAAAATCGTGCCTAAGTAGCTGAAATGTTTTACTTGTTCCACAGGTTGTCCATTCACAACACAGTTGACACATTTACAATGATTCTGCCTATTTTCATTGTCTTTGTCTTTTTATTGCTGACCTTCATACCATATCTTTTACAACAGCAATTGAATTTAGTCAGAGAATCTTGCAGACTTGTAGCGGATTTATTTAGAAGTATAACATCATCCGCATAAAGCAAAGAGCTGACATTAACATCTCCAATTTTGATATCAGGTTTAATACCACATTCCTTCATAATGTGATCCATATAGATAATGAATAACAGAGGGGATAATGTACATCCATGTCTCACACCAGATTTTACATTAAACCATCTTCCTGTACTTCCTTCAATTCTAACTGCTGACTTACACCTCAAATAAAGACTAAGTATTGCTTGATATAATGCCCCATTGACACCATATAGTGTATTGAATAGCTTCTCTCTTGGCACCTTGTCATATGCCTTTTCCAAATCGACAAAACTTAAATACAGATCTTTGTTATATTCCCATGCTTTCTCGACTATTTGTCGTAAAGTGAAGATCTGATCCTGACAGCCTCTATTTGGCCTGAATCCAGCTTGTTCTTCACCAAGCTTTTCTTCCACAATTCTTCTCAACCGTTTCTCAAGTATACTTGCATAGATCTTGCCAGGAACACTCAGTAGGGAAATACCTCTGTAATTCTCACATTCAGTTTTATTTCCCTTTTTATATATGGGTACTATGAGAGCTCTACTCCAATCATCGGGAATTCGTCCCTCTGTCCAGGCTTTCTGAACTATGCAGTGCAGCCACTGTAAGACTTTTATACCACCATACTTCAGCATTTCTGGTCGAATATCATCTACTCCTGCTGCTTTTCCACATTTCAAGCCTTTGATGGCTTTTTCTACTTCAAGTATGGATATGTATTCCTGACTGCATGCCTGGTCAGTGTTTTTTATCACTGTGCTGTCATCACTGCTTGTTTCATTTAGCAGTTTTTCAAAGTAATTACTCCATACTTCAAGGATATCTTTTTGTACCGTTTTCATGTCACCTTTATCATCTCTAACTCCTTTTACAGCACTCTTTCCTCCATTCCTAAGCTTCTTCAACAACCTCCAGAATATTTTGCCACCTTCTTGATATTTATTTTCTATATTCTTGCCAAAGTCCTCCCATGACTTTTGTTTAGCTAGTTTTACACACTGTTTAGCTTTCCTACATTTGTCTCTGTATTCTGTAAGAGTAAAAGCTGACTTATTTGACAGGAACTTTTGATATGCTTTCTTCTTTTCCTTCACTGCCTCTTTAACGTCCTGTGTCCACCAGGGAATTCTGATTTTTTTATCCTTGCACACAACCTCACCACATGCTTCTCTGGCAGAATCAATCAATATTTTCTTCAGAGTTTGCCACTGAATCTCCAAGGTTTGGTTCTTGTTCTCGAACTCTTTCATTTTCTTTTAAATAATCTTTCTGTATTTTAGTCTACAGTTCACATCTGAGAGCTGCTCAACTTTTATTCGCTTTAAAACTTTCTTACATGTTATTCCTTTCAATATGAAATTCAATTTTATCCTGCTCAAGACTAAATAGTGATCACTTCCAATTTCAAATCCTCTGTACACTCTGATGTCATGCACCAGGGAGAAAACATCACTATCAACAATAAAATAGTCAAGGAGACTTTTCTTATTCCTTGCCTCTTCTCTCCATGTGAATTTGTGCACATTTTTATGTTGGAACATGGTGTTAGTAATAACCAGTCCATGTCCTGAGTAGAAATCCAACAGATATTTGCCATTATTATTAGCTTTGCTCTTTTCTCCAAATTTTCCCAAAATATTTTTGTATGTCTCACATTCATTTCCTACTCTGCTATTTAGATCTCCAACAAGGACCAATTTTTCCTTTTTCATTGTGTCAGTTGCTTTTTCTAAAGCCTCAAACGATTCCTCCACTTCTACCTTAGTAGAACCTTCTGTGGAACCATAGGCACAAATAAGTCTCATTGTCCAGTTCCCCATTCTCATATTTGCCCACATTACTCTACTTGAGACTGACTTCCATTCAAGAAGATTAGCCTCGTATTTTGTGTTGAATACTATGGCTACTCCTTCTTTTCCTTGATTGTCATTGCCTGAATATAACATTTTGTATTTATTGCTCAGAAAAATCTCACCAGTTTTGGTCTTTTTTGTTTCAGTCACCCCTATTTTGTCGATCTGGTACTTATCTAATTCCTCAGCTAGCTCCATTTCTTTGCCATTCAGGCTTCTTACGTTGATAGTACCGATCTTTAACTCTGGTGATGTTGAGTTGGGGTTTGTTTTCAGATTTGTTCCAGTAGCTGACTTTTCGCTGTTCGCCCTGGTTCCCTGGCGAAAACAACGGGGGCCTTGTTTAACCGGGCGAAGCCCCAGCCTGCATGAAATTTTGTCATGTTGTACCATCATTTTTTATTTTGGTTTAACCAATAAGAATACAATTTGGTCGGCTAAATCCCAAATTGCCAGCCCATCCTCATTCGTTCAGTATCAAAGTAGATACCCAACAGGGTGCACCACGAGAAGGTGAGGATTAGACATTAGGTCAGAAGCCCTGGTCAGTTCTCTGCATTCCTTGAAAGGCTATGTGGAGGTCTCCTCTCAGTTATTCAGCGTTGACCCTTAAGCACCCCGATAGATACTGTGTGAATGTCAAATAATTGTGATGGACATAATGTTTAGGGCTTCCCTCAATGAGTCTAGGACTGCTTGGAGTCGCCTGTAATAATAATAATAATAATAATAATAATAATAATAATAATAATTTGTTTCATTTATTTATTTCTCTCCTACGTTTTCCACATCATTTTGATGTTCTCCATTTTCACTTTCATCTCCTCCTGATAATGATACCAATGTTTCATTTTCATTCTGAGAACTGTGAAGTACAACTTCAGTTCTATGAAATTCTTCATTTTCAGATCGCAAACAAGACAAAATTGCCCCCTTTTGACTATTTAGCTGTTTTTCATTTTCTCTAAGTCGTTTTCTTTTTCTTGCTCGGGATTCAAATTTTCTTGGCATCATTATGTATATTCATCTATCAAAAGTGAAATAAATATTTATTAAATCCAAAATAAACATATAAATAAAATAAACAATTACGTTAAAAGCATAAAAAATACAAAGATAGAAACAGTAGTATCTTAGTTTTGTTAAAATAAACGAGTAACAGTGAAATAAGAATAATAATTAACCGAATAATATATTTTTATCGACTGCGACAACTTCTTTAACCATATAATGAGGTATATACACTTGTATACCTATACTGCTTTACAAGTGCTAGCCAAATAACGGTAACTAAACTAACAGTTTAATTACCATTTTTTGGAATTTCATTTACTGTTTTACGATATTTGACCCTTTTTGGCACAATTTATTTATTGTGTCTCTTCCCAAAAATATAAACGAATTTCACATGTATACAATAAATATTAATAATCAAAAATCTTGGTAATATTAAACTAGCAACCTTGTAAGTCATTTTATATAAATAGAGGACTAACTTATATCGATGGATTATAAATAATTATGCAACTTCTATGATACTTTATATTTAATATTAAATTTTTTTAAAAAAATCAGCTGCCTTTTATGCTCTTATAGGGAGGAGGCGAGGCCTTTATACACTATCTAGCTTTTGCAGACTGAGTTGGCAGTTCAATCTCCACTGGTAGCCAATCAGAAATTGCTGGCCCATGTCTATCACTAATTATAGCAGCCACCGATGAAGAAGCTGGCAAGCAAGTGCTGCCATCTCTTAATACCTAACTTTAACAAGATATGTTTCTGTCTGAAATAATGTGGGTACTACTAAATTAAATGGTTTAAAATCTTTTAATGTAATTCTAAATATATATATTATTTACACTTTTTTTTTAAATACTCCATGTAATTGAATCATAATTAATTTATAGAAAGATGTAATTTTCTTGTAATTGAAATCTTTTCTGCAAAAGATTTCAATTGCATTGTTGATTATTGATTTTAAAAACGTTGATTTTGTTTGACAAGCACCATAGTTGCTACAAAAATTCTGAATACCGAAAATATATTAAAAGGTATGGTAATAATTTAGTATGGGGATAAAAAGTTTTTTTTAAAACAAAAAGAATTTAAATGCAATCAAATTAAGTTTGCTAATTAAGGTAAAAATTGAAACTTCATGAACTGTAAAGTTCAGATATTCTCACTAAAAATAAATATTTTCAATTTTGGGTAATAAAAATTATAGCAAAAATCGTCATATTTATGGAATTACAACATTTATTTATTACAAGATTTATTCACTCCAGTTTTGATTTTTTTAAGTTGAAATAATAAGCATAATAATTCCAGCTTTAGATCCACTTTTTAACTTGACATTTTACCCTAAAATGACTAGAATATTGATGCACAAAAAATGAACTGAAAAATCAATTTAATTTATAAATAATAATAAACTTCAAATTCAAATGCTCTATTTATGTGATATAGGAATGGCTTTTACCCAACTAATTAATACAAATAGCAGCAACACACAAAAAACCTCTGTTGTCTCTGGAACGTGTTTCAAAATGATCGCAAAAACTTTCTTTAACTCAAAAACTTATTTACTCTGTTTACAATTTCCACTTATTAAACTTCTAATATACTTGAAAAGAAGTTAGCTAACACTCTATTAAATTACTTTTATAAACTGTATATCAACTTCAAATATGCCAATAGTATATCTTAATGACACTTCTTGTTACTGTTAATCTAAATCTTAATTGTCCAACTAAAACACATATTAGAGGAATTATAAAAAGCTCTGTATCGCACATTCAATCAAAGGTCTTGCACAAAAAGTTCTAAGGAAATTCTCTCATCTCAGATCTTGAGGTTCCTTCAGGAAATCTGGCTTCAGAAATATCTCATCGGGAGAATAGCGGACTATGAACTGTGCCCTGCTGTACTCATATGCAGCTCCAGCAAAAAGTTATTCTCCCACGGCGAAAGGAAAAACTTCCGAGCGAAGGAGCTTCGGGTAATTTGTCTCGCCTTTTCTCCTCTGCTTGGGCTCACCAAATATGCCTGGACGACTGCCTCCTTTTTCTGCCGTTTCCACTAACTCGAATTGCCGCCAACTGTCAACCGGGATTCCTCTCTGGCCTGGAAGCTTTTCTCTGGTGATTGAAACAGCTCCTTTCGGCAACTCGAATCTGTGACAAAATGAAACTAGTTTATTTATTTAAAAACACAAAAATACAAATAAGTATATCTTTATAGAGTTCATAATTAAAAGGACTCTAATAATAATAATAATAATAATAATAATAATAATAATAATAATAATAATAATAATAATAATAGATTTCTACAGATGTGTCTCATCTTGTTTAGGTATTATCAAAATTATCAAGTTATTCTGAAGCATTATGAATTTTGCTATTTTAATATTATGCCGCTAATATTTCTTCAAATGCGGCACTTTTTACAACAAAACTGGCTAAGTTATGTTGAATATATCTGTTCGCAAATATACACAAAATCTCTTTGACCTAATAAAAAGGCAGAATGCTGATGAAACACTTCATCAGCATTCTATCTGTTAAAATGCAATTAACGCCCCCCCCGCCGTTAACGGATTATTATAGTTATGTGCACTGTATTTCTTGGATTGACCCTTTTTTTGCTGCACAATTTACTTATTGCGTCTCTTCCCAAATAAAAACGAATTTCACATGTGCGAAAATAAATAATCAAAATGTTTGTTTGCATTGGAAATATTATGTCAAATATTTATATTTTTTAAATAACATTTATTGAAATAAATATGATATTTTCTTCCTATCCTTGCAAAATAAGATTATATGGGTCGCACATTTCAATTTTAGGAACGATTTATTTATTTATTTATTTTTTATGAACAACGAATGGTGTTAAACTGCATTTCTCAGGGTTTCCGAATGTGAGTCTTTTTAATTTATATCCAATGGTATTTTATCAGAGATTCTACGCCTTTGTCTTTTGCTTAAAACTGCAACAATACCATTACTTTGGAAAAATAACGAATTCAAACAAAAAGAAAGTAGCAGTATTTGTGTGTGTAGGGGGGTGATAATTTTGGGAGGGGGAGTTAGCCATGAAAGGCGAATTAATTCTGTTATGAAAATTTTGGAAATAAAATGTCATTTTGACGCATGCACCTACACATGTTTCAAAAGATAAACTGTAGGGAAAATATCGCTACTTCAAAACTGCTGCATAATATCGAAATTAGCCGAAAATATGTACATAACAGTTGACTTCATAACTGTCATTTATTTTGGTTTGTAGTGAGTCATTAGGGGGGGGGGACAAGAAAGTTGAAATGCAAAAACCTACAGATTACGTTATAAAAATTATGCATTACATGATATGATTCAAGATTTACGTATGATAACTAACCTTCGAACTAAGATTATGAATAAAATAGGAAACTTAATTTGGAACAGATGGAGGCTGTATTCATTTTTAGATTCGGATTTTCATGAGTTTATAAAATAATTGTTTGACAAGATAATTATCTTCAATCAAGTTCTTGAAGAATTTTAAAAGGTATTGGCGATTAAAATAATTAGCAAAAAAAATTGAGAGTGACACTGATCTTCCATAGTGATGCAATATGAAGTGATGAACGGATTTCTTATTTTGCGCTGGCATTAAAAACTATAATTATAATAAAAACCAGCAGCAAAATGAATATAACTCATAGGTATTTTGTCTGATAAAACTTAGATTCCGGTTACCGAGCAAACGGCAAGCAACTGCGTTTCTTGCTGTAGGCAATTGAACGTAGGTACTAAGTACGCCAGGTAATATAGTTAAGTGTTCTTTTCAGCGTGAAGGATTATTGCCCCTTCTAAGGGACATGACTGTCAAACAACACTTCTTATCCATGTTCTTTCAGCAGGTGGACAGATTATTATCCAGGTTTGCTGATCGTGTATATACGTCCAGCAAAGAAATGGTACGCTTACATACATGAATTTTATGGAATATAGAGTTCTGTTAGTTTTATATTCTAAGGAAACAACAATGTATTTCAAATGGAAGCGGGATGCCTCACAAATTTTTCAGCGGCCTCTAGTTTTATATTATGAATTTAATATTTAAAAATAAGTATTTAATTTTGCAACTATAACTATGCTGTTTTTTAATTGTTCTTTGTAAGGAGTAAGGTTTTAAAATGAGCCCCCCCCCCTAGAGAGTGAGGCCCCATCTTGCGCCTAATGGTAAATGAGGCCCTGTACAGAACTGACCATTGTCTCAGCAAGACTGCACCATGTCATGGCACAAATACTTTTTTCTTTGTTTGTCCTCTGACCCCTGCTTGTTTTGCCACAAACATTGAACTCTGCAAGGTATCTGAACATTCTGGACAATGCAATGCTTCCTACATTGTAGCAGTTCTACAGAACTGATCATTGTCTCAACAAGGCTACTGCTGTAACTGCATGGTTTGTCGACATGAATGTCACCACACTTGATGCTTCTACAGAGCCATGTTAAACATGTTTGAGATGAACTGGAGCATCGGATAAAGTCAAGGAACATGTACCCCACAACAGTCCAGGACCACATTACATGCCTACAGGAAGAAGTTCAAAGTTTTCATTCATTATCGTTGCCCTATAGGCTTGCTGCAGTCATCACAGTACAAGGAGGCCCATCTTATTAAGGTGGACACCATGGCTGTTTGTTTCTCACACTATGGTGTTCATTGGCTTCTTTTCAAGCCGGATATGTGGAATGAAAGTGATTAGCCAAAATACCATGTGCAGTTGCATGCAAAATTTCGAACTATGTATGTAAGTGTAGTGAAGTTGGAAAAATGATGGGATGTGCCCCTTGATTGGAAAAGACTGCAGTTTGATTCTCCTGATGAGTCAATCCTAATATGGAATTTTCCTACTGAAAGTAAATTATCAATATATTTTCTCCCAGAAACTGAGGTTATTAGTTTGTGATAACTTTGCACTTTGAGGATATACATAAGGTAGGTGGGCTTTGTATTTTAGATGGATAAAGGAATTTCTTGGTCAGTTTTAAGTTTCAGAAAGCAAATATTTTTTACTATTTGGTACAGAAGAATGATATATCTTCTATCAGTAATTTATTGGCCCTTTATGGTTTCTTTTTCATTCATTTAATGAACTCAACAGTTGATTAAAAGTATGGATTCATGTCTCTAATTTACATACCAATTCTGCCAAACTTGCAGTAGCAAAGACGCTATAAATTCACAGCGAAGACACAAGTAACTAGGATAGTCACATATTTCGACAGCGATACTAATATTCTGGCAATAGTCCATGATTATTGCTGACAGAAAGATGGCAGACTTCTGTTAGCCTTTCAGATAACTCAGTTCTGTAGAAGTTGAAAGGCACTTCCACCTGATAAAATAGTCAGTATTCAAATTGTTTGTGCTAAACGATTCAGGTTGCTGATACCCTATGTACTTTTATGTCTTTTTTCTGAAAAAGGGCCATCCTGTCTGTCAGAAATACCGGGGTCCCATATTATTAAGAGACTTCCAGGGAGTCAGAGACTCATCGAGGGAGACCACATACTTGTTCTTGAATTCATTCACACTGTTTGCACACAAAACATGCAGTACATTCTAATCATGGACCCTCTATGACAGAAAAGTCTAGATCTTATCCACTTCTTAGTGGCATTCATTCTCAGCTTCTAAGGATGCCCCTGTTGTCCTTTCTCCACCCACCATAAAATGAAAAGTTTCAACTGAAATCCTGTACAGACCTTTCAGAAGTTCATAAATTTCAACCACATCACTCCTTTTTGCAAGTGTCTGCAGTCAACAAATTCTCAATCAGTCTTCGTAATCAATATTCCAAAATCCTGATATAATTTTTAACAATCTCCCCACTGTGTCAGAAAACAACGGAAACCAGGAGACTAGACCTGTGCACAGTAGTCCAAATGTATCAAGGAGTAAAGAGGCAAAATGACTTCCTTATTTGACATGTCAAAGTACATTTCAGCATCGCAATTATCTTTTGAGTTGTATTTACAATCTTTGCTACTTGGTTCCTGAACTTCAACTTGCTCTCTACTAATACCAAGATACTTAGCCTTCTGGCATAATCCGGCATTGGAAGTCTAATCACGCCAAAGTACATAACTTTATATATACTAACATTGAACTGATAGCCATTTTCACATGCTCACAATTCCAGCCTACTAAATCCCTTCTGCAAGTACTGCATATCAGCCACATTCCTGATTACTCTATCCAGAGCCGGCGCTAAGGTCATTGCCGCCCGCATGCAATGCCTATCTAAGAGCCCCTGTAGCGATCCAGGCATGTGTGGTTCTATTACGATATTAAAAATTTAAATTATTTAAAATTTCTTAAATAAATTTTGACAGAACAGCCACATGTTGGTTCGCTAAATGTAACGAACCGGGGTTGACTAGGCAGGATAATCATTAAAATCCCGAATATTCAAAAACTTCTCAAAAGTTAAAGCAAATTTTGATAAAGCGACTTCACTTTAATCGTTGAGTATAATGATACAGGGATTATAGCCTTCTCACCGACCCGAATCGCTAACAAAATTAAAATGAATTTTAAAAAAAATCATCCAAAATCAACTAACGCCTAAGTGGTTCCCGTATAGGGAGTAGGCGGGGCTGTTTACTCTATCCAACATTAAAGTTAAAATTTATTTGAACTAAATTTAAAAAATTTCGCATTTTACAAGTTACTAAATTCTTAGTAACTTGTAAAATGTTAAACTCGTCATATAGTTCTATTGCATTTACGTCTTTATTGTCGCCATCCATCAAGATAATCTCTAAATCGTCACAATTTTTTCGTAAATCTTCGTTATTAATTTGTAGTAATCTATACAATAAATTAAAATTATCATAATATGTTTTTAGTTGTTCAAAACGTTCTATAACGAACACATTGCAACGGCTAGAAGTGTATAAAACAACATTCACTTACATTTATCTTCTGGCGATTGTGGCGTTTCTTCATGAAGCTCGTAGTCAAATTGTCGTGTCTTCTTTCGTCATCGAACTTCCGTACAGTTTTAAATTTTTGTTCTCCAACCACCTCTTCGCTCAGTTCTTTTGCCATTTTTAGAACTTCTTTAAAATTTGTATCTGATCGATACTCTTGTAAGAATATTTTTAAATTTTCGATAGATTCTAAAGCAAGAGTAAGGTTCATATTTTTGTCTTGAAGCATTTTACTCAAAGGGTTTATTCTGTTAAGGAAATCATGCCAAATTATAAGAGAACAAATAAATTTGTAGTCCTTTATCTTAGCACATAATGTTTGTGCTTCATGCAGAGTTTCTTTATTAAAATTTTCATTATTTAAAATTTCAAAAAGTGCATCATAAATTTCTCCTAACTGATATCGTTTTATTTTACTTTCCCATCACGTTTCTGATGGCTGTTTCAATGTTAAATTTTTTACGAACTTTAAAAGCATTGCCTAACGTTTGTAAGAGAATGAAAAGAAATTATATATTTCTTGAATAATTGCAAAGGAACTAATTGTATCTGCATTCTTTGGCTGCATCGTTAATGATTAAATTTCGAGTATGATCAGCACATGGCACGTAAAATTCTCGAGTATTTTTGTTGAAAAGCAAATTTTTGATCCCATATTTTTTCCCTTTCATATTTGCCCAATTTTCATACCTTTGACCAATCATGTCTTCAATGGGAATATTCCATTTTTCCAGTTGTTCCACTATTATTGCACATAAACCACGTCCTGTGGAATCTGATATATCTGCAAAACCTAAAAGGTTTCCCTGATCTTGACAATTCCATTGTCACAGGAAACAAAGCGAATAATAATGGTCATTTGTTCTGTTTTACTTGCATCAGGTGTGCAGTCTAAAATTATGGAATAATATTTAGATTTTCGAATTGATAATAAAATTGTATCCCTGATTGCATTACTTAAAGTTTCCAATGTTTCATTTTGACTGTCTTTACTCAAATAGTGTACTCTATCGTTTCATTGTTGGGCCCTTTCAACATGATTTTCCATAACGGGATCAAACCTCGCAAACAATTCGACTAATTTTAAAAAAACTGCCGTTATTCCTTTCATATAATTTATCAGATGATCCGCGAAAAGCTAAATTTTGACTACCAAGGAATTTTATAATTTCAATCAAGCGTTCTAAAACACTCGTCCAATGTTTCTTTTCCATTTCATACATGCTTTGAGTCTGGAAATCAATAGTAGTTTTGTTTTTAAACTTTTTATCAAGTTCCTTCCATTTTAAGAAATTTTTCATGTGAGCTAAACTAGTCTCATGTCTATGCAAAGTTGTACTTATATTTCTGCAATCGTTATAACTTTCTACAAGACTACTTGATTTGGTAGGTGCGAAAGGTGTGCAACAAAAGCGAAAAACAGAATTTAAAGTTTCGGAATAAATGAGCCATGTTCTTAGCAAGAGCTCCCCGTTTTCAATTTTTCTATTATAATACATGTCGCCAACTTTACGACCATATGTATCCCTGGGATATATTATATTTTTCTTTTGAACAGGCCCCATTTCAATTAAAACAACTCGTAATTTTTCATCAATATTTCCCCATTCACCTGGATCTTCTGCATTTACAGAGACTAACAATGTGTTAGTTTCGTGGTCAACTACAAGTAAATCTTCTCCTAACTGTTTTTCACTTAAATCCTGCGTCTTGTTATCTTGTTCAACAGTTGCAATAGTACTTTCATTCAAACTGGATGATGTGCACGGTTCGTGAACTCTGATTTCTGATGTATCGAGTTAGTTACAATCTGAATCAGAAAATTTTAATATTTTAACAAATTTATTAAGATCCCCAGTTTGTTTCTTAATAGCTGCTTCTTTCACAGCATGAAGCTTACAATTTTGTGCACCGAATAACTTTTTTAATTTTTGATTCCATTTCTGTTTTATACCCACAAGAAATTATTACACAACACGACACAGAGACAAAACAATAGTCCGCACTGCGCTACTGTCAGTAGCCTATTGAGATGCGTATTGTTATAAATCTACTGTTGCTATCCTGTCATTACTGCGACATTGTAAAATTTTATTATTATTTTAACTTTGTATACTTGTAATTTCTATTCATTACGTGATGTCTTTATTCTTTACTTTATACTTTATTTTCCGTTATTCTAATGTAGCTGTGCGCCTTTCTCTCTCTCTCTCTTGTTTATATTATTACGTGCTATGCTTACAAGAAAGTCAAATAACATTTATTTACATTACTATGAAATGTACACGAATTTAAACATTAGGGAGATTGCTTTTTCTATCCTTCTATAAAAACTCTTTAGCAAAATTTAGAACCTTTTTTCTTCAACTTTAAAATACTTTCTTTAACACAAACCGTTATCTACTCTCAGTTTACAAATTTTACTTATTAAACTCCAAGCTTACTCGCAAAAAGGTTACCTAAATCTCTCTGTTAAGTTATCTTTACAAATTTGATATCAACTTCTAACATGCCAATTGATTCTCTTAAGGACACTTCTTAACCTTATTAAACATTAAACATATATCTTAAAAGTCTTTCTAATACAACTATAAGAGGAATTATATAAACGTTTTGACCTTACAAAGGCTCTGTATCTTACAATTAGTCAAAAGTCTTTCACTAAAAGTTCTGTGGCAATTCTTTCATCTCAGATCTTCATCTGGAATTTTGTCTTCGGCGATATCAATTGGGAATGTAGCGGGACTCGTGCAGTTCCGGAAAAATGTTATTCTCCCACGGCGAAAAGAAAAACTTACGAGCGAAGGTACTTTGGGAAATTTGCCTCGCCTTTTCTCCTCTGCTTGGGCTCGCCGAAAATGCCTGGGCGACTGCCGTCTCAAGTACGTGGAATTGCCACCTCTAAAAAACTGAAAATGCCACCTCCAAGAAAAATGAAACTCTTGTCAACTGTCAATCAGGATCTCTCTGGACTGGAAAGTTTTCTCTTTTACGGCGTTTAGGACTTCTCCTTTCGGAAATTTGAAAGCTCTGTCTGTGGCCTAGAAGTCTTTTCTCTCTATAGTGACGTGTCGAACCGAGAAGCTCCTTTCTGGAAGCGGAAACTCCTCTCTCAACCAACGTTTGGATCTGGGATGCTCTCTGATGACGTCTTGAACCGAGCAGCTCTGTCTCTATTCGGCAACGTCTGGGACCAGGCAGCTTTAGCAATGTCTGGACCGGGCTGCCTCCTCTTCCATAGCATCTGGAACTGGGCAGCCTCTCTTGTCTCTCTGTGGACGTCTCTGGAACCATGCCCCTCTACTTCTGCAGCAATCTCTGTATCCGTGCTGCCCCCTTCTGTTTGCTTTAGTCCCTTTTTTATTATACCTCCTCTGAGACTTGCATGAAATTTGGTAACCCCAAAGAATCAGTATGATTCTGTCATCTTAAGTTTCAAGTTCGGCACGCCTGTTGTTCTGCTCCGCTTTCTTTTAATTGTAAGTAGCCGGCCATCCGAAAGTTGTTTGACCCTTTCTGACTGACTTAGCAGATGTTTACACTTAGAGCCTGCAAGCCTTTCTCATACAAACAAATTTTAATAACTATCTTTCTAATGCCGCCATGTAGATCTATTACATGCAGTTTCGGCTATATAAACATTGCCTTTGTTTTTAACACTCTAACATATTCTTATTAAAGCAATATAAACAGTTAACGTCCAGAGTGTTATTTACAATAACATCTAAAACAAACTCTACAGAGACAAAGTTTATTTTTACAATATTCACATGGGACTTAACCTAAGTAAACAATCGAATGTAATGTGATTTGGAATATTTAAGCTACAATCGAGTTTTTACAGCCATATGTCTGGTTACATAGCAACAAATGTTTTATACGAAAATTCGTTTCTGTGCATAAAAACCGTTCACCGTTTCACTTTTGATTCTGGAGGGAAGCATTTCGCCTGCTCTAGCTGCAAAATTGTAAACAGCCGGCAATATTCAATTTATTAAAAATTTTTATTTGGTGCATCTGGCCTTATTTATTTTAATATTGATCATTCTAAGAAATTTTTGTTTTTATGATAAAAATTTTGTTTCTTAAAAATGATCTTATGACCCGTGCCCCAGCGCCCCCTTTGTAGCTTCGCCCGCATGCACCGCATGCTCTGCATGCCCTCCTCCACTGGCCCTGACTCTATCTATCTATCTTTGCTTCATCAGTAAACAGATGTAGTCACCTGTAAATCCATGCTGTTCATTGGGAAGTAGTGATCCTCTGTCAACTTATTAATGAATGCAAGTCCTGATAAACTTTTCTAAAATCTTTACCACCGCTTCTGGGATACTGATAATTCGATTCTTTGATACATTAGTGGCCAGGTAACTCCTGGACACTAAAGTAATTGAATGTTGTGATTTTTGAGGAACTCTCACTTTTTTTTTGAAGTGTGACATTGAGCGAGATTCTGTTGAAAGATGAGTTGATTGTCCTTCTGGAAACGTGAGACCATTCTTTTTTTCAATATTTTTATGTATTGGTTCCTGTTTAGCTCAGTGGACGTGGCGTTTGCACACCACGGCGCTTGTCCGCACGAAAGAAGACTTGGTTTCGAGTCTATTCGGCGACTAGAGGAAATTTTTCTAAGCCTTTTTTCCACTGGTTCCCGAGTTAGTCGATCTCTGGCACGGGCAATCGGGTATTTCCTCCCGGAAACTCGGGTTTTTCGTCCTGTAAACTCAAGAAAATCGACCGTAGAACCCACATTATTTCAGACATTAAATATATTGTGTTAGGATTAGGGACACGAGATGGTGGCACATTTGAGCCGTCTCTCTTCACTGTGTATCGCTTAATTAGTGATAGCCTTGGGCCATCTATCTCTGATTGGTACCAGTGGAGATTAAACTGCCCACTCAGTCTCCAAAATTTAGATAGGGCTAAATGGCCTCGCCTACTCCCCGTATACGGGAATAAAAAGGCGTTAGCTGATTTTTTTTTTTTTGGTCCTTTTCCTTATACTGTCACCATGCACAAGTGATCATAAACTGCCATGTGAAAACAACCCCAGAACATCTTTTTAGCTTGGTGTTTATGAGCTTGTTAAAGATGGGCAGGGGAAGTCTTCTCAGCCGTTGATTTGCAAACATAGGATACTCGCTCTCCTTGGACAAGGAAATGGCTTTCATCTGAGAGTATGATCTTTTCCCACCTTTACAGTCCAATCTTTGGACTTTTGCCAACTGTAACTTCTTTTTCTGCATAGAGTTTATCAACAAGTGTTTCTTTTTTGGTCTGTGGGCAGTCTTCCATACTTCCAACAATCTTCGATGGCTCTTATGTGAGAATCATTAATCCCACTAGCTTCCAAGTCTACAGCAGACCATCTTAGATTCATTTTGCTTTTCCTAACTAGGAAAAGATCTTCAGCGAGTGTATGTTTCCTTTTTTGCCCATATTTTCTTTTCTGTCAAAAGAAAACATACTTGTCTTCCTAAACCTCTTTAAAATCGCATTAAAAGTACTCAAGCCAACACCATGCTCATTGACAATTTGGAGATGTATCTATTTTATAGCTACACAAAATGAATAAAACACGAAGGTCAGCTTATTTACATTATTAAAAACACATAACACTACTCATAAACATCGTAGAGAGATAAAACACGCCACACTCAACCAAAATAGTGAGCTAAAACCGAAAAATAGTAAACCGAAATCAAATCCAAACAACTGAAACAAAATCCAAACCAAAATCAAAATCTTGAAGAAAATTCGGCTCGTCCAGATTAATTTGTTCGCTACTGCATTGTTTGTGCACTTTTTTTTTTCCAGAAGTAAACTTAATTCGGAGAAGGATATTGTTCACGAATTGCAAGAAAGACGTGCGAGTTATGGCCAAAATGGCAAAGAAAAGATGTGTATATACCAGTTATACTCGTAACTCAGTTATACTTTGGGACTGAATTTAGCGTCAAATTTTGAAACGATTACATGTAATGGCAACGATCGAAAGTGGAGAGTTGCTGCACACGTTCAATTCCTTAAAAACGGGTCGTGCTATAAATATCCCAATTTAAGATGGTGTCAAAAAGGTTCACAGATTTGCGGGGGAGGAAAGTGGATGACACATCAAAGCTCGGTAAGCTTAGTCTTAATCTAATTGAAGGTGCTATAGTGGTTTTAAAGCGTGGAGTGTTTTGATTAAAGATGATGTCTTGCCAGTGTGCATGTTGAGTTTAGATGCCAAATATATAGGTGGGAGAATACGAATATTGAAATATCACTTATGGAAAAAAAATGTTTCAAGTTAGCAAACAGCAATTTTGGTTTTTGCTTCTTCTCTGAAGTTAACGAAGAGTTATTTTAAATAGTGTAACAGCATGGCAAAGAAGGCGAAATATTATCCTAAACTACGATGATTATGAAACATCTATAAAGTTTCAAGAGACAAATATTGTTTTGTATCAAATTATATTCAATAAAGTCATTTTGTTGAATAATAGTTTCCGAGTTGTAATTTTTGCGTTGTAAGTTTAAAAATCAAAATTATATAAATATTTCATTCCATAACCACACTTAAAATGTACACAGAACTCATCCTGATTCTGTTGACACCATGGTTGTATTTACGCATAACTTAGACCAGCGCTTCCCAAACTGTGGGCCTTGGCCCCCTTGGGGGCCGTAGGTTTTGTTGAGGGGGGCCGTGAAATAATGAAAACAAAGTTAAAATGTTTCAAGAATAAATAGATTTTTTTTTATTTTAAAAGAAACGTATTTAATTTTTATTATTTATTATTTCTTTTTTGTTATTTTTTATATTTTAATGGAAAAATTTACACATTGGTGTTGGTTTGCAAACTTTGCTTCCTGCGTATTTCTGCGCTTAATGAATATTAGTAAATATTGCTTATTCATATGTTTCAGTGGTTAAATGTATTTACTTCGAATGCTCTCCAGGGAAGCTCCAAATCTTCCTGTCCCTTTCATCACGCGTTCGTAATCAGGGACTGTTGATATTGACTTTATATACATATCAAAACTCGTTTTGATATGTATATAAAATTTTGATATGTTTATATTATCACTGTCATCCGAGCTAGTTTTCTGTTACCAATAAAAGTTTTGTATATACTTCACACATGAAAAAAAGCTTAAACAAGTTCGCGTGGGGTGATAGTAACTCAATTGCAGTGGTAAACAACACACCCTCCCTAAATGTCACTATACTGCAGAGGCAATAAAACAAGTACTTTTATTATGCCAGTGAATAAGGTATGAGGAGTCTGTGTAATATATTTCTCAACAAATAGTGCAATTAGAGACAACTGGGATAAAAACACACTAATTAATGAATTACATGTCCCCTCATACAGAAATTATGCTGTATAGACTGAAACAAAACTATATGTTGCATAGGCAAACACAGTATCTAACTAAAAACTATTGTTATTAATTAGATGTGTGTGAGTTCGATTTTCCCAAGGCAGCAATAAAATTCAACCGATCGTGTTAAAATTCGTAAATTCGTATATATATATATATATATATATATTCAGTTGAAGAGAAGCATTTCAACTTAATTGTCAGCTATGCTTTTATCTTTCGGTTGCACGATCTTCTGTTAATACTGCACCAATCATATGCACATTTTAATAACCTGCCTTTGCTGTCTGTTTCGCGTTGGGCTTAATTAGCGTAAGGGGAAAAAAGTCACAAAAGAGAAAAATGTTCCTGGTCCTGGGATTCCCTTATTCAGGTAATATTCACTAATTTCATGTTATCAATCTGTGGTGTGCCAGTATCGGTAAGTGGTGATATTAATTGATCAATTCTACGTTAAAAAATTTAACCCTGAGATAGATAAGTGGCATAAAAAAAAAATATAAAAAATTCCCGCGATCAATCAGAAGAAGCAGAAACAGACTCAAAAAAAAAAAGGACAGTATTTCATATTTTACCAGAACAGCCCGCATCGTCTTCAGAACCAAACGGTAAGAGACAAAAAATGTAATATATGCATTTGGGTTTTGCAATATTCGCTGTGTATGTTTTGTATTGAATATAAATACAATAAATATTATATTAATATATCTCTCTATTACGATTTTGTTCTAGGGGGGGGCCGTGAAATATTTTAATTTTTGCAAAAGGGGCCCTGACATCCAGAAGTTTGGGAAGCACTGCCATACAGCATCTAAATGTATTATTATTATGTGATAGCTTTTGATGGCCATCATTGTTATGAGGGCCCTAAGTTCTAGCTTGTCTAAGTCAGTGCTTCCCAAACTTCAGGATATCAGGGCCCCCTTTGCAAAAGTTAAAATATTTCACGCCCCCCCCTCGAAAAAATATCGTAATAGAGAGATATATTATTATAATATTTATTGTATTTATATTCAATACAAAACATACACAGCGAATATTGCAAAAATCAAATGCATGTATTATTTTTTGCCTCTTACCGTTTGGTTCTGAAGATGAAGCGGGCTGTTCTGGTAAAATATGAAATACTGTCCTTTTTTTTTTTAGTCTGTTTCTGCTTCTTCTGATTGTTCGCGGGAATTTTTTTATTATTTTTTATCAACCACTTATCCGTCTCAGGGTTAAATTTTTTAACGTAGAATAGATCAAATAATATCACCACTTACCGATACTGGCACATTACAGACTGATAACATGAAATTAGTGAATATTACCTGAATAAGGGAATCCCAGGACCAGAAAGTTTTTCTCTTTTGTGACTTTTCTCTCTTTAAAACTAAGTAAAAAAAAAAAAAAAAAAAAAAAAAAAAATATATATATATATATATATATATATATATATATATATATATATATATATATATATATATATATATATATATATATATATTACTTAGTTTTAACACTTTTATGAATTTTAACACGTTCGGTTAAATTTTATTGCTGCCTTGGGAAATCGACTCACACACATCTAATTAATAACAGTAGTTTTTAGTTAGATACTGTGTTTGCCCATGCAACATATGGTTTTGTTTCAGTCTATATATAAAGCATAGTTTCTGTATGAGGGGACATGTGATTCATTAATTAGTGTGTTTTTATCCCAGTTGTCTCTAATTGCACTATTTGTTGAGAAATATATTACACAGACTCCTCATACCTTATTCAGTGGCATAATAAAAGTACTTGTTTTTATTGCCTCTGCAGTATATTGTTTAAGCTTTTTTTTCATGTGTGAAGTATATGCGAAGCTTTTATTGGTAACAGAAAACTAGTTCCGATGATAGTGATAATATAAAACGAGTTTTGATATGTATATAAAGTCAATATCAACAGTCCCTGATTACGAACGCATGATGAAAGGGACAGGAAGATTTGGAGCTTCCCTGGAGAGCATTCGAAGTAAATACAATTAACCCTGCTTTGAAATGAAACATATGAATAAGCAATATTTACTAATATTCATTAAGCGCCAAAATACGCAGGAAGCAAAGTTTATGAACCAACACCAATGTGTAAATTTTTCCATTAAAAAATAAAAAATAACAAAAAAGAAATAATAAATAATAAAAGTTAAATACGTTTCTTTTAAAATAAACAAATCTACTTAGTCTTAAAACATTTTAAATCTGTTTTCGTTATTTCACGGCCCCCTCAACAAAACCTATGGCCCCCAAGGGGGCCGCGGCCCACAGTTTGGGAAGCGCTTATCTAGAGGACATGCATGATAAAAATAAGCTGTTGGCTCTCTATTTCAGTAATACATGATGGTTTATTTATTTTCAGTTACATCTAGAAATTATTGAAACAATGACATATAAAGAATGAAAATTTTTGTTACAAAATAAGGCAAACGTCGATAATGAAAGAAAATAAAACTAAGGAAATACATTTAACATTAATTAATCAGCATCTTCAATAGTTGGATTCAGAACTGTCATAACAGTCATCGCAAACAATATTGCTATGCTAAAGACATAAATAGTTTTTACAATGCTTATATAAAAATATTTTGATAAGCGACTCGTTTTGGATGCATAGCATATAAGACTTCTTTTTCTGTTTGTCGAGGGAACCATATCTATGTCGTCATTAGAATTTCCTTCAAATTGTGTCTCTGAAATTGATGAAGTTTCAGGTGTAAAGGCCTCTCCAGAGATTTCTGAACGTCTTTTTATTTGTTCTGAGACTAACTGCGTTACGGGATTTCTAATAAATATTCTGCGCCGTATTTTCACATTGTTGTTCAGCATATGAATAATCTGAGTATTTGTATTTATATTTATGAGCTATACTGATTGATATTTTTATAATATTATATTAGAGCCTGTGTAGCTCAGTGGATGTGGCGTTTGCATACCACGGCGCTTGGCCGCAAGAAGGAAGACTTGGTTTCGAGTCTAGTCGGCGACTAGAGGAAATTTTTCTAAGCCTTTTTTGACCGGTTTCCGAGTTAGTCGATCTCTGGCACGGGCAAGCGGGTTTTTCGTCCTGTAAACTCAAGAAAATCGACCATAGAACTCACATTATTTCAGACATTAAATATATTGGGTTATGGACCACGAGATGGTGCCACATTTGAGCCGTCTCTCTTCATTGTGTACCGCTTAATTAGTGATAGCCTTGGGCCATCTATCTCTGATTGGTATCAGTGGAGATTGAACTGCCCACTCAGTCTCCAAAAGTTAGATAGGGCTAAATGGCCTCGCCTACTTCCCCGTATACGGAGAAGTAGGCGAGGATTTTTAATATTATATTATAATTTTTATAATATTATAAATATTATATGAAATATTTTTCAATTATTTTAGATTTTACTCCGGACGTATCACATACTGAACAAATAAGTGTGATAGTCAGATTCGTTCATTTCAATTCAGGATATAAAAGTGTTGAAATACTTTTTAGCATTCCATGCTAAACATTTTAAATGCTACAGGGGCTGGATTGACAATATTTCTTACTGATTTACTGAAAAAATTAAATTTAGACATAAATAACTTAAGAGGTCAGGGCTATGATAATGGCTCTAGTATGCGCGGCAAAAATATAGGTGTATACAGAAAAGAATTTTAGATTTATATCCCCGTGCATTTTATGTCCCATGTTCAAATCATAGTCCAAACCCGATAGTTAATGACGCTGCGAATATCAATCATGAAACTATTGGTTTCTTTAATATAGTACAAGAGTTATATAATTTTTTTTCCTTTTCCGATGGAATATTTTAACTACTCATGGAACTGATTTAACCTTAAAGCCATTATCTGAAACACGGTGGTCGAGCAGAATTAATGCCATAAAACCTCTTTATAAATATTTACCAGAAGCGTATGATGCTTTAGTTGAAATTTGCAATGACTCTTCAAAACTGGACGAACAATCCAAATATCAGGCAAAATGTCTAGGTGAAAAAATTGCCACGTTTACATTTATTTGTTGTAATAGAGTTTGGTATGAAAATCAAGTGCATTTTGTAAGCAAAATACAGCAGTCTTCATTTTTTAAATAATTATAGGTCGGATGAAACTTTCAAGCAAATTGTAAAAAGCTCCAAATTAATTGCAGCAAAATTTGACGCAGAACCTGTATTTTGTAGTAGTTGCCCACTCAGGCGACGTAAAAAACAACGCAGTTTGATTACGAACATGAAAGTGAAATTATAGTAGATCCTGAAATTTCATTTAAAGTAATTTTTTTTCTCTGGATAATAGATCAGTCATTAGAATCTTTGCAGGAAAGATTTACTTTATTAAAAGAACATATGAATTCATTTCAGTTTTTGTTAAGTACTTCACGAAATAAAGAATATTTATTATCTTGTAAAAAGTTACTATAAAAATTAACACATGAGTATCATTCAGACATTGACGCAGACGATTTATGCGAAGAAATTTTACACTGTCAACCATTTATTTCTAATTCTAAAAACGATATAAATCAGATAATTCAGTATATTTATTCAAACGACTTAATCACAGTTTATCCAAACTTTACAATTGCTCTTCGGATTCTTTTGTCATTACCGTTATCTGTAGCATCTGCAGAACGGTCCTTTTCTAAACTTAAAACTGTTAAAAACTACTTGCGCTCCACAATGGTACAAGACAGACTTTCAAATCTTGCCATTATATCAATAGCGTCAGATATTTTGGATCATCTTGATATACATGATATTATTCGAGAATTTTCATTATTGAAAATTAGAAAAGTTCAATGCACTAAGTGAATTTTCTTTCTGTTTAAATATTTATTTACCTATTTCTTTACCTAAGAATGTTTAATATGTTCCTATTTATATACTCGTAAGTTTATTTGTTTCTTATTTATACCTATACAAAGTACAAATGACAATGATTTTCTTGCCAAATAAAACATAGTTTAATTTTGCACAAAAAATATTTAATATTTTTGTTTTTATAAAACTGTAAGTTTATCTGTTAATTTACGTAAAACTATATAAGGTGCAATTCGCAAATGATTTCCTTGCCACATAACATAAATTACTTTATTTTTTTCCAAATTATTTTTGTTGTTTTTGTTTCTGTACTCTCTTCTTGCATGTATATTGTTTTTTTATACATTTTTTTTTGTTTCTGCTTTTTGTTCAATAAACTTATAATTAATATATTTCGTATTTCATTTTTACTCACCGATACGTTTTTATAAAGTGTTTTTTTATTAGGGGGGGTATAGGGGCACCAACTAAAGTTTTGCACACAGGCGCCGGACACTACTGGTGTACCCCTGACCAATGCCAGTTGCCTTCTCCAGCCTCATTTGCTAGTTGTTAGTGCCTGCGTGCACATATCATAGTTTTATGTTCCCAGAAGATGGCAATGTAATATATCTGAAATATTGGAAATATTGATTAAAGTTTTTTAACTAATATTTTAGTATACATTGTCAATCCTGATAAATCTAAAGTCAGATATGGAAACATAATTAATTAAATTGGAAGAAAACGATTAAAAGAGTGTCATCATTGAACAAAGTTTTAATTTTTATTAAACAAATAAATAATATGATATTATTATATTACTACTAACTTTTAATGAGATGGTTGAGCTTTTTGACTCTTGCAGAGTTGCTGGATATCTGGCTCAATATTGGTCAACTTTAGTCGAAGATCGGCACACACACACATTAAGACGATTTCTGAATTTTGTTTTTATTTGAAGGAGCGATGAAAATCCTTTCGCATAAAGATAGGTTGCAGAAAACTGCATGACGATTTTCGTTGCTTCTTCAGATAATTCGAAAAATTCATTTCTCACTGAAGGCGAGATCCGGAATCGAGCCAAACCAAGATCACGGATTTTCATTTTAAGCCCACTGCCACTTGAAAGCTCAATTAACTGTTCTTTTTTTTTGATAACGGAAGGTCGCTCTTCTAATGAATGTAAACCTGAAATGGATCGCGAACCCACAGAAATTTCTTACAAAAGCTATTCGGAAAATATGTTTTAAATTTCTGTTTCAGAGTTTTGAGGTGGTCACTTTTCCAATGTTGGAAAAGATGCAAATTGCCTGTCTTTTACATAACTAATCCATAACATCAGTTTTTTTCTCGAATGCCTTTATTTTGTCGTATGCATCAAGAATAGTTAAAGAATTTCCCTGAAGGGAGAGATTTAGTTCATTTAATTTCGAAAAAATGTTTGTAAGACAGGATTAGTGTTGATAACCACACTTCGTCAAGGAGTGATGCAAAATCAGAATTATGTTCATTTACAAACAATAAAACTTCGTGCCTTAATTGAAATAACCTCGTTAGCACTTTTCCCCTGGAAAGCCCACGAATTTCAGAATGAAGCAAAAGTTGTATATATTCACTGCCCATTTTTTCGCAGAGTACTGAAAATAACCTGTTATTTAACGGTCGAGCCTTAATAAAATTAACTAGCTTTACAGCGTTGTATAGCACAGTTTTAAATTCTGGTGGCATTCCTTTGGAGGCTAACGCTTCCCTATGCATGAAACAATGTGCCCAATTCATATCCGGAGCTACTTCCTTTGACCTTAGAAACAGCCCCCACTATACCTGCC
Organism: Typopeltis vanoorti; assembly: GCF_054136105.1. Taxonomy (NCBI): domain Eukaryota; kingdom Metazoa; phylum Arthropoda; class Arachnida; order Uropygi; family Thelyphonidae; genus Typopeltis; species Typopeltis vanoorti. The sequence goes on along the minus strand of NC_143565.1, from coordinate 142,444 downwards.
TGTAAGGACTCGAGCGCCATCCGAACAGAAGCCCATACATTTTTTTACCACTGGATCCTTTTGTGTATTATGTAATTATTGAGAGTGTGAAATATTTCTACTCCAGTTGTTCTAGGGTCAGAATGACAAAGTTCTACAAAACAAAATATCGTGATGAACGCTGTTATCATGCATATTTTACGTAACATATCAACTGTGCATCATCTGTAACATCAGTAGTCTCGTCTATTTGTAACGCATAATAAGGGCTCTTCTTAACTCTTTCGATTAACTGAGATTCTCCGTCACCTGCAATATCATTAATTCTGCGACCGTCAATTGAAAGAGGAATGAAATCAACATATTTTAGTAACTTGTTGCCAAACATAGTTTTTACCACATATTTTATAGCTGGAAGTAGTAAATCTTCCCGATAGAATCAGGTTTCCATGTTTTCGCTATGCGCAAACTTACAGATAGAATGTTTCCAGTGCCTTGCTATTAATCGAATCCATGGCTGAAACTATATCTTTCCGATGATTTATTGTCCCAAAGCATCGCTGAAAAATTAAATTGTCTTATTTTTCACATCACAATGTTTACTTTCTAAATGTCGTCGGAGTTTCGCAGGTTTCATGCACTCGTTCGACGACACTTCATACACAAAACACATTGAGCTTTCTGTTCACTTTCATCTCCACACCAAGTAAACCCGTCCAAATATGAACTGTTATATTTCCTACTGTTCTTTTTCTTTGAACTAGTTGTTTCTTCTACTTTAATAGTATCAGATTTACTCGCCGTTAAAACACGTGTATCACAATTAGGGTTAGCATCACCTGTTTCAATTTCTTTACTTTCAAAGTCCTGGTTCCAAGTCACTTTTCCATTATTAAAAAACTTTCCGAAAAATATATAAATACTGGGGTTAACTCACGACACACTTTGTCCAAGTGTCATTTAGCACTTCTGAAGATATACTGAGCTTTGGTTGAAGGAGGAAAACCTTCAACAATAAAAATCAATAAACAACAAGCAATTGGTTGGTTGAAATGTGGACAACACATGTTTACTTCAAATCTGACAAAACATCAAGGAAAGACGAAAGCAATAAAACCATATTGTTGTTCATTTTACCCCTCTTTTATTGCTCATCATGCTGCCGTTATTATTATTATGTTTTAAAGTATCGATTTTATTTCAATAATTTTTACTTACATTTTCAATTTTAATTTGTTTTGTTTGGATAATTAAAAAAGATATATTTATTTATTTAATTTAAGTCTGCCTGCGGACCACAGGTTGAGAAACACTGATGTAAGTAATAGCCAGACAAATTCTGAAATATGGCAGTGAAACACGTACTTGGGGAAGAACGAGATAAAAGACAAGTGGAAACTGCAGAAATGAAACTCCTAAGACCGCTCACAGGTTATAAAAGAATAGACAAGATAAGAAGCAAAAAAATAAGAAAACAATTATCCATAATTAACATAACAGGCGACATCACAAACTATAGAAAGAACTGGAAAAGCCATGCAGAAAGAATGAACGAGGACAGATGCTCAATATTGCCTGGAAATATAAAGCAAAGGGACACCAATCAAGAAGAAGACCCAGGAGGAGATGGGCAGAGGACTTTTTAAACACTTGAAAACGTCAATTGCCTAATACGGGAAGCCAAGAAGAAGAAGGAGAGTATATTTTTTTACTGTTGCATCAGCAAATGCACTGCTTGCATATTTTGATACAAAATAACTAATTTAACATTGAAATAGATTTTGACATGCTGGGAATCACAGATCGAATCCTAATGAGCAATTAGATATCATTTGGGTGAAGAGCTGTATGATGCAATGCATTAGTTTACGTTAAAGATACCGAGGATTTAAAAGGGGAACAGAGTTTACATACCAGGACTAATGCACATTCACTAGCACAACATGTTTCCAATTATAAGTATATCAGCAGTGTTGGTGTGATAGATACGAGGGACATCTAAAAAGTAAGTTCCGTTTTTAAATATTTTCACTGCAGCGCTACGATCGCAATGGCGCAAGCATGCTGAGCTCGTTGATTCGTTAGCAAGGCGTGGTCCTTTTCAGACATTCTCGCAGTGCGAACGCTTCTTGGTGTGTGTTTATAATGTCTAAGAAAATCGAATCGCCCGCCGCACGTGACTTCTTGGGCCAAGGCTCCACAATCAACGCGAGTATGTACTGCCAAACCCTTAAGAAACTGCGTCGTGTGATCCAGAACAAACGACGTGGCATGCTTACCAGGGGCGTTAATTTGATTCATGAAAACGCCTGTCCACACATGGCCGGTGTAACACAACTTCTCGCCAACTTCGGCTGGCAACAATTCCCCCCCCCCCCCCCCCCCACACACACACAATATAGTCCTAACCTCGCGCAAAGCAACTTTCACCTGTTCAAACATCTGAAATCTTTCCTTGGTGGCCTGAGGTTTCAAGACGACGACGAGATAAAAAAAAAAAAAAAATGCAGTCAATACGTGGTTTTCGTCACATGTGGCAACCTTCTACGACGAAGGTATACAACTCTTGGTGTCCCAATATGACAAGTGCCTGAACAATGGCGGAAGTTATGAAGAAAAGTAGTGAAAGATGTCTACTTTAATTTTCAATGGAGTTTTTTTTTTTTTTTTTTTTTTTTCAGAGTATATTTTTGTTTCTCTGACAGCTCATCGGAACTTACTTTCTGGACGTAATAAATTAACTTACTATATTCAGAAAATACAGTAAAAATAATCGAAGAATACTGAAATGAATTTTGACAAAAAAAATTGCAACTAAATAACTTTCTGACATTCTTTCAATGGCTGTAAATTTCCTAATCGAAACAAGAAAACTGAAGGAAAAAAAAGAAGTAATTTCGAATTGCAAAAAGCTCTTGAGATGAACTTGTAAATGAACAAGAAAAAACAGTTAAGGTTGGAGTTGGTTAATATTTTAGTACACAACCCAATAAGAGCTTATTGGATAAGATTTCAAGGTTTAGTTCTGATTTCATTTCTTTGTATGATATGAATTAAAAGAGTTTCCTTTAGCAACCATATTGAATAATTGTAAAAATTAAAAACTGGGTATTAGTGAAGCAAATATTTTAGCGCATGATTTCAATGTTGGTAGAGTATTCCAGGAAATGTATCAAGAAAGATGCATAAAAATTCATTTTAAATCAAAATTTCACAAAACTGTACTCAAATTTAAGTACAGTTTGGCAGATATTAAGATTCACGTAGATTTTACTATCGCATAAATCTTTCAGCCTGTGTAGCTCAGCGGAAGTGACGCTTGCGTCCTCTAAGCTCGGCTGCTCGAAGTCTGACTTGAGTTCAAGTGTAGTCGCTACACGCTAAATACTACAAAAAGTCAAAACGACGTATAGGGAAATAAATTAAGACACTATGCTTATGTTTATTTTAGTATAGTTGTTAAAAACTAATTATGAATTAAGTAATAAAAATTACTAGGTTAACATAAATAAAAGAATCGTCGAAAAATAAAATTGTGTCTCACGTGAAAAATGCCGCCCTAGGACCTCCCCCTCTGCACCCCCTAGCTACGGCACTGGATGGAGCCTTGCTTTGTGTTTTGTTTTCAAACGTCAGTTATGGCGAAAGGAGCTCTGCCAAATTCCTTTACAGCGTGAAAGGCATCGACGTTTTCTTGAATTTAAGGGTAGCAAAATAGTGCTTGGAGAGGAGCAGCATGGATTATACATTAACGATGGTCCCCAGTGATAACTAATCTGGATTCTGCCTTTCTCCTTTTACAGCAGACCTCTTTTCTAACTGGTGTGTAGCTGAGTGGATCTGACGTCCACATCTATGGCACAAGGCCAGCCGAGGAAAGAGCGTCTCCGAGTTCGCTGACTAGAGGAACTTTTTCCAAGCATTTTTAAACCGGTTCCGATTTAGTCGATCTCTGGCACAGGCAAGCGGATTTTTTTATCCCGGAAACTGGTTTTCCGTCCCGTAAACTCAAGAAAATCGACCGTAGACCAATCGTTGCAATTGAAGAGCTGTTCTAGTGGATGTGATCGCTAATTTCGACAGCGGTTCAATTTACACTTACTAGTTAAAGGAGGAGAGATCTGGGAACCATTTTCAGTCCAGTTCTAAAAACAGAAACACTATCGATGGGGCTGGATTCCACTTCTTTATTCGTTTAAAGACTGTCTCTGCGAACTTCAGTGGAACGCTCCGCACCAGCCTTACGCTTAGCCTTTTTGTGGGAATATGGATTATGACAAGGAAGGCGTTGGAAACACAAGTTGCCTCCCTTGCAGTTAGGGGTACAAAAACCTACGAACAACTTGACTGAATTATTGTACTTGAGTATAATGGTGCACTGCCTGTTGTGGTTTTAAGTTTTATCAGCCCCTTCCCCCATACACACACAGTCTTGAATCTCGTTTGCAAAATTTCATCAAAAGATAAGTTTCAATTTTTTTTTTATTCCTCAAGAGAGAGAGAGAGAGAGTGAACTGTTTGCTGTCTCTAAAAAGGTGAATTTGAACTCTCTTCTCTCCCATGTTCTGTCGATGATGAAATCCGCGTGACACGTTTATCGGGAGGCGTTGATTAAATGTCACGCGCGGCTTATCTTCCAAGTTGACGTCATATATAATCGTGCTGTTCCCGTGCTCGAGGAGAGGTGCACGTTGCGCAAGCCTCTGTGGGGAGAAGAACTTCGAAGACATGCTGTGTGTGAAGCACTTTGAAGATTTTGCTGCGACTCACCTCGAGAAGAAAACCCGCGACTACTACAACAGCGGGGCCAACCACGAAGAAACGCTGAGGGAAAACAGGGAAGCCTTCTCAAGGTAGGCCAAAGTTCACCTTTCCTGTCCCACAACATGCACTTTTCTTTCCCCGTTGCGAATAGGATTTGGGTGCGAGGAGATAATTTTATTTTCTGCAGTGTATCGTGTAGAGCAGCGCTTCCCAAACTGTGGGCCGCGGCCCCCCTTGGGGGCCGTAAGTTTTGTTGAGGGGTCCGTGAAATAATGAAAACAAATTTAAAATGTTTTAAGACGCAGTAAATTTTTTTAATCTTAAAAGAAACGTATTTAATTTTTATTATTTATTATTTATTTTTTGTTTGTTTTATATTTTAATATGGAAAAAAAGCACACATTGGTGTTGGTTAACAAATTTTGCTTCTTGCATATTTCGGCGATTAATCAATATCAGTAATATATGCTTATTCATATAAGTTTTGTTTCAAAGGTATTGATAAGCAACACAAAAAACATTATAAACCAAAATCTCGAATATAAATTATATTGAATATAAATACAATAAATATTATAATAATATGTCTGTATTACGATTTTTTTTCGATGGGGGCCGTAAAATATTTTAATTTTTCCAAAGGGGGCCTTGGCATCCATAAGTTTGGGAAGCACTGGTGTAGAGTATCGAATTTTTAGCATATGTGCGCTCCACGCTTCTGCTTACGATTGCACAAGCGGGTTTGAATATTTACAAAGCATTAGTTCGTTTGTGTGTGTGTTTTCCACCCGATTGCAACTACAGTCATTTTATTTCCTGTACGTTCTGTTGCAGTTATACAGCATTCTGGCGCTCATATTTATATTTTGCACTGCACAATTTGGTCTGCTTTCATTTTATTACGGCTGATGTATTTTACATTTCTATTTAATTTAGTATTGGCCAACATTGGTTGAAAATCACACGAAAACACACACACACAACAGAAATATTAATGTTAATTTTGGATAAGTTATGGTCTGCATTTGAATGGATTTGGTGTGCGAAGACTGGAAAAAGAGTTGCTGAATGAAGTGAAAATGGATGCGCAGAACCAGGGAAACTGGAACTACCAAGGGGGGGGGGGGATATGCGGACATCAGTGAGACAGTTCAGTGTAAGAATGTATATGATGTACCCGAGCCAGTACTAAGGACAAAAAATGGCAATGGGATATTTAGAATAGCGCATCAAGATAGGAGTGGGACAAATGGACCTCTGCATTTCATGTATACTAATGCCAGGAGTATTAGGAACAACAAGGAAGAATTTTTGGCCTTGATTGGCTCTTCCTGGCCACAAGTTATTGGCATTAGTGAAACATGGCTGACTGTAGATGATATAGCTAGTGGGATTGAATATGTAGGTTATAGTGTGTTTAGGAGGGACAGAGAGAATAAAATGGGGGGGAGGGGTGTTATTGATGATAGCTGATGAACTGCAGCCAAGGAGAATTGAAGTTGTATTGCAGGACAGTGAAAAGAGCTCATTTGAAGCTATTTAGTGTGAGATTGAGACTAACGGAGCAAAATGTACAGTTTGGTGCTGCTATAGACCAGGTGATGGAATATATGGTGGAGATAGTATGCATAGGTAAATAGAAGAAATGAGCGGAAGGAGGGTAATTATTATGGGGGATTTCAACTATGGCAATAGTTGAAATTGGAAGGAAGAGAGGACACATGTGAGGAAGGAACTGGATCTTATTCAGTTACTAAGGGATAACTATCTGAAACAGCATGTAATTGAAAATACTAGGGGTGTGAGAGTGCTTGACCTGGTAATAGCATCTGAGAATTTGACTGTAATGAATATGATCATGTTGCCACCTATTGGTGAGAATGATCATAAGGTCTTGACTTGGGAGGTGGCTAAAGGTGTGGAATTTTCGATTAAGACAGGGTATATGTGGAATGACCGTGCTGGCAAGTATGACAAGCTTAGGAGATTGCTTGGATCAGTGCCATGGCATGTACAAATGCAAGATCTGGACGTCGAAAGAGCATGGGAAGTGGTCAAGGAGCATTTACAGGAGGTTATGGCTGATTGTATACCTAGGGTCCGAATAGTAAAACAAGTAGGGGTTAAATTGATGAATAACACCATTAAGCTTGAGCTGCAAAAAAAGAAACAAATGTGGAGGGAATTTAAAGAAAAGGGTGACCTGCAGGCACACGAACGGTATAAAGTGCAGGCCAGAAGGGTAACGAGTGTGGTAAAAAAAAAGCAAAAGCGGATTGTGAAAGGAAACTAGCTATGCAAGCTGAAGAGAATCCCAAACAGTTCTTTCAATATGCTGCAAGCAAGAAAAAAAAAACAAAACTGTACACGGAAAAATGATTTTAAGGAATAACGATGATAAGGAGGTCACTGAATCAGTCGATATAGTGGCGTTACTGAGCGAGCACTTTGCAAAAGTATATCATCCAGGTGGTGATATCGAAAAAATGAAGGAACCATTAGTTTATACGGAAATTGTGATGAATGAAGTGGAGGTGAATAGTCTATTACAGAACCTTAATGTGAATACATCTGTGGGATTGGATGGTATAACGGCACGGGTCTTGCGTGAAGTGGCTAAGGAATTATCAGTACCCTTGACCATGTTGTTTAATCTGAGTCTCGGGTCTGGTTTAGTCCCAAAGGTGTGGAAAGAGGGGAAAATAGTTCCACTGCATAAAGGAGGATCCAAGACTACGGTTGCAAATTACCGACCGATCAGCATATCAGGAGTCGTTGTCAAGATCTTGAAGAACGTAGTCAAGGGAAAAATACAGGAATGGATTGATGAAAATGAGATACTGTACGGGGGACAGCATGGCTTTGTGAAGGGTAAATCATGCCTCAGTATCTTGCTCAAGTTTTATAACAAGGTGACGGCTGAACTGGATAAGGGTAATGGGTTTACAGTGATACTGCTGGACCTGCAAAGGCGTTTGACAGGATACCACATAGAATTCTAATCCGTAAACTACAACATATGGGAATGGACATAGGGTTGGTGAGATGGATAGGTGGGTGGTTGATGGAGAGATATCAAAGAGTAGTTTATTCAGGAGTAGAGTCCAAAAGACGGCCTGTGACTAGTGGTGTGCCGCAGGGTTCTGTTCTTAGACCACTGCTGTTTAATCTGTTCATTAACGATATAGGGAAGGATCTAAGAGGAACAATTCATTTGTTCACTGATGATGCAAAGTTGGGTAGGGCGATAGTGAATGCAGAATATATCAAAATCTTACAGGATGACTTGGATAGATTGGAGTTCTGGGCTAAGGAGAACGGATGTGAATTTAATGTGACAAAATGTAAGGTTATGCATTTTGGGATGAAAAGATTAGCAGCAGTATATCACATTGGTGGAACTGTACTCCAGGCGATTGATGAGGCCAGGGACTTGAGAGTGTTGGTGGATATGGATATGAAGTTAAGGGGGCACATTGCAAAAGTAGCTAAATCAGCTCATCAACTCACTTGGTTGTTGAAAAATACCTTGACGAGCAGAGACAAGCAAGTTATTGTACCTCTGTAAGCCTTGATAAGACCTCATCTCTACTACTGTGCCCAGATTTGGTCACTTAGGTTCCTTCTTGATGGGAAGGAGGTGGAGAGGATCCAGAGGCGAGTGACTAAGATGATAGCAGGTCTATGGAATGAACCACATGAGAACAGGTTGAAGATTTGTGGGTTGCAGAAATTAGTTGATAGGCAGAAGAGGGGAGATATGATTGAGACATTCAAATTGCTAAAGGGTTTCTATAGGATAAATTCAGAGGATATTTTTAAAATCAGGACTGGTGGTGGGAGAACTAGGGGACACCTATGGAAGCTGGGCAAGAATGTGATTAGCAGTGGTGTTAGAGCTGGGTTCTTTACTTTAAGAGTGGTAAATGAGTAATTAGCTGACAGAATCTTTTGTGGGTGCCATGACGCTGAGTGAGTTCAAGGCAAGGTATGATAGATACTGTGAGAATGTCATATAGTTGTGTGGACATGATGTTTAGGGCCTCCCACGATGAGTCGACATGACGCTGAGTGAGTTCAAGGCAAGGTATGATAGATACTGTGAGAATGTCATATAGTTGTGTGGACATGATGCTTAGGGCCTCCCACGATGAGTCGAAGGACTCCCTGGAGTCGCCTGTAATAATAATAATAATAATAATAATAAAAATAATAAGTTCTGGTATAGGTCATTTGAGGCATTCCAGTGATTCATAATCCAACATGATAGTCTGAGTGACATGCGCACTAAATGCAGAATGACAATTCAAGGACGTGGAATTTGAGTGCATGTTTTTCCAGGTCCTGTTTGAACAGTCAGCAGAAATTCGTGTGTTGTTCATCCGATTTTATACCTTCATTCGAAAGTATTTCTTTCTATGGCTCATTTTTAATAACATATTTCTGTTTGATCTTTAATATAATAAAAACCTCGCTTTATGTTTTTTTTTCTTTTTTGATTGGCAGGGAGTCATGCAGTGAAGTTATCTGCAAGTGGAGAAAAATCAGAACGACGGCGGACTGAAAAAGTTAAAGATGGGAGTTGTAGAAAAGAAGAAAGATTATCGCAAGTAAATCACCAGATGCACCCTGAAAAAACGCACAGAGAAAAATATAAGACAGCTAAGCTATCTTACATTAAACTTAGCTTAAACAAAAGTCACCGGAATGACTTGGGTAAGAATCTCCAATGCCAGTTCTCGCCCGTCAGAGACGGGTTAAGTCCACTAAGAAATTAGGCAAATAATTTAATGTTTTCCTTTATTTGTTTTAATGCAGACGCATTAAAACCAATTTCCTCCAGTGCAATCTCCAAACGGCATGCCATTTTATGTCTATAGATATGTGTGTTGATAGGGCCGGTTTGTCTGTTTTCAGAGACGAAAAATCCGAGTTTCAGGGAAAGAAAAATTTCCACACCCGCATGAGACCAGCCAGCTCATCTTTAATTGAATAATAAAAGGTCTTCAGAGGCCCAGTCGGAGGATGGAATTCCAGATAACAGGGTCTCATAGTTTTTATCTACGAAAAGGGATATAAAGTTGAATACGAGAATTACAGAGAAATTTTTTACTAATTGTTCCAGATAAGATTTATGCAATAAGCTTAGAAAATTATAGAACACCAACTTGGAGAAGAACAGCCTGGTGAGCCCTGGTAAAACAACGGTGGTTACGATCACATTTTCAGAATTGAAATCGTGGGAATATATGAAAGATGTTGCAGATGTTTCACTTTCCCATATCTATGTGGGAAAGTGATACATTCGAGTCTTGTAGATGTGGGAATACAGTTGCCTTGGACAACTCTTGGAAAACTAAGTTCCATTCTTAAGAGCGGCATCCCATTGTGCCTAAAAAAAGGGAAGTACTTGATCAATGCTTATTACCAGTAATGGCTTGTGGTAGTGAGACTTGGAACGTAACAAAAAAGACTGGAAAACAAATTGAAGATTGCTGAAAGAAAATTCGAAAGAAACAGCGTAGGGATCTCTTTAAAAGATAAATTAAGAAACTCTTGGATTAGAGGGCAGACCAAGATAAATGGTATTCTAACTCATATTAAGACCAGAAAACGGAAGTGGGCATGGCGTGTAATGAGAAGAGAGGGTGGACATTGGGCAAAGGAGCTTACAAAGTGGATACCAACCAGAAGAAGAAAAAGAGGAAGGCCAAGGACTAGATGGGATGATGACCTTAGTTCAGTAGTGGACTAAGACCAAGGCTGAGAAAGAAGATGTGGGAAAGGCATAATGACAACGTTCTTAGAGAAAAGCTCTTAACAGTACTACAGTTATATGGTATAAATGATACATTATATGGAGCAACACATAGCCCATATTTCACTCGTAAGTCAACGGTTAGAAATGATACAGGAGGATAGTTTGATGTAAGACAAGCGTGCACACTATCCCCACTCTTATGCATCATCTCTATGGATGAAGGAAGGTGATATTAAATCTGAAATCAAAATTGCGATGTTTATTTCAGCTTTTTACTTTATGCAGATGACGTTATACGAGGAGTTTCTAAAAATTTAAGTAACACATTTCTTACTTAATTATGGTGAAGGAAAACGAGATCAAACACGGTGGACAGAGTGACCGGTTCCAGTTCAAGGTGGCAGCTGCCTTCCGAGTGTGTTCCAAAACAGGTGCCCGTGAAGAGATTCGTTGTGCAAGGTAAAGGGCCATCACCAAGTGACATTCACGGGGAACTGGTTGCTGTGTAAGGTGAAAACGTGATGTCGAAGAAGCAGGTATGTTTCGGATGCATTGAAAGCCGGTATCATTAAAGATCGACATCGAGCGAGCAGGCCTTCATCGAACAAGACAGAAGACAACTTTTCGCTCATTACGGGCATCGTTCTTCTTCAAGATCGGCGAGTGAAACTGTACGAAATTGCACAAGTGGTTAATTTGAGTAAGTCCGCTGGTTAACAAATTGTTCACGATGTCCTTGGCTTTCGAAAGGTGTGCTCCCATTGAGTGCCCCGATAAGTGTCAGAGGAGCACAAGACAACTCGCATGGGGATGTGACTGGAGAATCCGTTGTAATACAGTGACGAAGGCGAATATTTTATCGCTCGCCTAGTCACAGGAGACGAAACGTGGATTCATCTCTTTAACCAAGCTGCAAACAAGACTCCATGACCTGGAAACATCTTCAATGTCCCGTTTGCACAAAATTCAAAACTGTTCCCACTATCCGAAAGGTCATGGCCACAGTGTCCTGAGATCTCCAAGGCGTTCTCTTGGTAGACTTCTTGCGAAGGCAGGAGCAATCAATGCAGAACTTACTATCGCAACGTTCGACAAACTGAAAGTCAACATTCGATGGAAACGACCAAAACCCCTGACAAGCCGCCTGATTTTCGTGCACGACAACGCTACTCCACACATTACCACACCACTCGTGAGTAAATGTTCGCAGTGTGTGGAGTAGCGGTTGTTCGGTCCCTCAAGAAACGCTTTGAGGAAGGCATTTCACTGGATGAGGAAGTTTATCAGGTGATGCGATGTTGTTACTGGGTGTGGGCGCGGACTTCAGTACCGGTATTGATAAACTGATCTACCGTTGAGACAAGCGCATCTGTAAATCTTTCTGGAGAAGCAGTGCATGTTCACTTATTTCTTGGTGTGTAATTTCAACTTCCCATTATTAGACATCCTCGAGGAAAAAATTGCTCGCCATACTTTTCGGAAACCCATCGTACTTCTGAATAAATCCAGGACAAGTCTGCAAGATTCACCGAATAAACTGAATGTGTTTTAGTAAATTTGGTATGAAAATCAGCAACATTGCAACTGCATCCTGAATGGAGAACCTACAGAGCAAGTGAAACATTTGCTGGCGAGGGATGTTGCTAGTCGAATACTACGGAACTCACTTTTAAGTGTTTTGAGTGAATTCCTTGCTGTTTGCACACGAAAAGATATGTTGTCCGTACAAGATTCATTTCTTATGAAGAAATTCATAAAAACCCCACCAACCTCAAATCCTGTCTTTCATAAACATGTAAACTCTTCTCTCGCTCTCTGTTTGTGCCTCAAAAACAAATTACATGACTTTTTTTTCTTCTCCCAGGTTCAGAATTCGTCCGAGATTTCTCCGTGATGTTTCAACGAGAGATCTGCGCACGATCGTGTTGGGCAACGAGATTTCCTTCCCGGTGTGTGTGTCCCCCACAGCGATGCAGAGACTCGCCCATCCCGAAGGCGAAGTGGCCACTGCGAGAGGTAAGCCCCCTTCATGTTCTTTTCGTAGGGCTTTTCGTTCAGTTGGAACCTGTCGAGTGACAGCACTCGCTTTCATCGGACATGCTGGGAGTAGGTGAGGGGGACGAGACAAATCATCCGCTTCCTTCTGCTGGCTCACGTTGCTCAGAAAAAGGGTTCAATATTCCCTTAGTTGCATTGCGGGGCTAAAAATTCTTGTGGGATTCAGTGAAGAAGAAATAGAAATGTCAGAAAAGACATCGACAGGAAAGGTGTTCTCAACTCACTGAGTTTCACTATCGCTTCATCACCCCCCCCCCCCTCTCTCTCTCTCTCTCTTGGTCTTTTAATCCGAAGGTGATTTGCTTTCCCTTTCCCGTCTGTGTCTATTCATCTCTCCTTTCTAAATGTGACCCTCGCATTCGAGTGCTTGCTAGTCACATTTTCGCACTTGCGAGTTTCTTCTTTACTTTTTCGCTCTTCCCTACAACGCCTGCTGTTGCTAAATGCGTATATTTTCGTTGTATTCGAAGGATTTCCCGAGAAGGAGGTCTTCTCAGTTAATTACATACCAACGCGTGAGATACTTTGATATCGCATAATTTACTGTTAATCACTCATTACGTTGTTGTTCTTCCTTTCTCGTGTTTTCTATTTCCAGCTGCCACCGCATCGGACACCCTGATGGTCCTGAGCACCATTGCAACCTCCTCCATCGAAGAGGTGTCGAAGGCATCCCCAACCGGTCTGTTGTGGTTCCAACTGTACGTGTTCAAGGACAGGAGCGTCACCCGAGAGCTCGTGGCCAGAGCAGAGACGTCGGGATTCAAGGCGATCGTGTTGACGATAGATACGCCCTTCTTCGGAATGAGACTCCGCGATGCGCAAAATAAATTCTGTTTGCCTCCCCACTTGCGGTAAGTGAATATACCATAGACTATAACAGAATGTAAAGGAAGGCGCGTTATCGTGTTGTAAAGTACACAACACGCTATTCACCTGCAAACAACGAACAAACAAGTCGCGATATTAAACACCATTGGGGTCATGAACTAAAATCGATTGAATTGGGGAGAAAATAAATTTGCACAAAATGTAAATGAATATTTCCCATGGATGCGCAGAAAATGACGTTCAGGCAGTGTGTGTGTGTGTGTGTGTGTGTGTGTGTGTGTGTGTGTGTGTGTGTGTGTGTGTGTGTGTGTGTGTGTGTGTAAAGTTCAAACAAAAGGGCCTTTGAAACAATATTGCTGGAACCGTCATATCAATTTGAGACGATTGTGTGGACAGTAACAGTGGAGGTATCTCCGTTCTCATGCAACACGATTTACTTGAAAGACATCACGTAAATCAATATTAAGAGCGCGCTTGCAAGCACTACAGGGAATAAATTCATTAATAACCACGCTACCAGTCTATAGAAGTCAAGGTTATCATGGATGCGAAAGTGCGTATTAAAATTGTAATACCATTGATATTACATTGAAATATATGATGGATACGTATGAGGATGCGTATTTGATCCATAATGGCCAGTAAGGTGGTTAAATCATAAAAGAACAAATGAAATACTGTCTCTCTTTCTCACACAGTACCGATGTGCAAATAGGTCGTGTGAACTTTACAAACTGCCAAACAAAGGCTTTATAAGCGATTATCAAACAGAATGTGGAAATGATCTGAGCTGTCCAATCAGTTGCTTGTGCAGTCTGCTTTCTGTTGATTCAGTATGGCTGAGGATTCAGCGCAAGTGAACATCTTGGTTACACCTTAAGCTGATAAAATAATTTTAGAATTGGTTAGGGATTTCACAAACTGAGAGAGTCTGCGCACGAATCGCCTTTTTTTTCGTTTCCGTTCCCCCTGGACTGTCACTTATGAGCTATACCGTGTATACACGGTATAGCTCATAAGTGACAGTCCAGGGTTAGCCTGGACTCTATTATCCTGCAGACAGCCATCCAGCCCGTTCGCATTTGAGAGTGATCTCACAATTCTGGATGAAGAAGAGGAATGCCGGTGGCCAGTTCAGAAGAACATTGTGCTTGGAAATAAATGTAGAAGAGACAGAAGGCAGAAACAGAATGCGTATGAGAGTGACTGCAGTAAATCTGTGTGTGAGAGAGGGAGAGAGAGAGAGATGTCATTAATTAAGGAATTGGGTTTTCCTCCTCCAGGTAGCATTAGGCATTCGTAGGAAGGTTTCGGATCAACTACCCCGAGGCGATCCAATCGGAGAGCAATGACAAATAGAAGGCATCGGATTTAACCCAAAATGAAGCATTGATAGGACAGCGCAGTGCATTTGTAGAAACGGAAAAGAGGGAGTTGTGTTTAGACTGCGCTCATCTCACACGCTTCTACGTACCGAGGGCGGAAGATCCCAGCTAAGTGCAAGCATGGCACTCATCTCGCCACACGTCATCTGATGGTGGAATGCCAGCAGAGAGAAGAATGAAATGTTTGGTAGTCTAGCGGCGCCATCATGTACTCGAGCACACGTGCAGAAATATATGTAATTTTTTTTTTCTCCAAAGAATGAATGTCTAGAGTCGCGTCTGATCAAATGTTTTTGCTGTGTGTACACTCTAATGTTTGACTTTAATTCAATTTGTTTGCTTGTACATAGGATGGTGTTTATTTATTTTAGATTTTAGGCGTTTATGTGTTTCACAGATTCCTTAGCAGCTCTACAAGCTATTAAGCGCTACTACACTAACCATCAAGAAATACTTAGAGACATAGCAAAAAACATAAATAAACCACACAAGGATTGCGAAATAATTTTCCAATGGATCCCATCCCATGTGGGATTAAAGAGAAATGAAACTGCAGATGAAGTAGCAAAAATGGCCGCAACATCCGGTGATACCATAGATTTCAATCGTTTTAAAAACACTCAAGAAGAAAACAAAAATAACGATTCTCCAGGACATGAATCACCACTGGTATTCAGCAGAAGAACCAGGAGCTAGCATCGACTCCAAGTTTAATCGTTGTGCCACTACCATGATCTCTCGCCTCAAGACTGGCAACGCAAGACCAATCAAGTTTAGCAATGGGATAAAAGTCTCCTGCAGCTGCAAAATCTGTAACATCGTGGAAGCATCGGCAATGCATTTACTAAATTGTATGCAGAGCCGGCGCTAGGGTCTTTGCCGCCCGCATGCAATGTCTATCTATGCGCCCCTGTAACGATCCAGGCGTGTGTGGTTCTTTTACGATAATAAAAATTTTAATTATTTGAAATTTCTTAAATAAATTTTGACAGAACAGCCACACGTTGGTTCGCTAAATGTAACGAACCGAAGTTTTGGCTAGGCAGGATAATCGTTAAAAACCCGAATATTCAAAAAATTCTCAAAAGTTAAAGCAAATTTTGGTAAAGCCACTTCACTTTAATCGTTGAATATAATGATACAGGGATTATGGCCTTCTCACCGACCCGAATCGCTAACAAAATTAAAATGAATTTTAATTAAAGTTAAAATTTATTTGAACTAAAATTTAAAAAATTCTTGCATTTTATTAAATTCTTTGTAAGTTGTAAAAATATTTTAATAATTTTTATAAGTGGAACTATCTTTTATGAAAATAAAAGAAACTCAAGATAGATGAGAAAATAAGAAAAGAATTCAGAAATAGTAATTAGAACATTTTATTAAAATTAATATAAGTATTCGAAAAATAAAATCTTTACAGAATAACAGAAAATAAATTAAATTACATAAATATACTTGAACTTTTTTTATTAAAATTTTAGGGTTCTTGATTTCATATTCACCAAATTAGAAATAACGGTCTTAACGTCTAATTCCGCACATACATTATATTCAATAGCTATTAACGCCAAACTAACAAGCCTTTTTTGTGACATACTTGTTCTTAAGTAAGTTTTAATCAATTTCAACTTGGAAAAGGAACGTTCATCGCTCGTTACACTAACAGGTAAGGTTAATAGTATTCTTAAAGCAATTGAAAAGTTCGGGAAAGATAAATTATTGGACACAATAAAATTAAGAATATCGAAAGGGTTTTGAATATTTAAATTATCCTTTCAAAAAATATCCTGGAAAGTACATAACTCGTCATATAGTTCTATTGCATTTACGTCTTTATTGTCGCCGTCCATCAAGAGAATCTCTAAATCGTCACAATTTTTTCATAAATCTTCGTTATTAATTTCTAGTAATCTATACAAGAAATTGAAATTATCATAATAAGCTTTTAGTAGTTCAAAACGTTCTATTAACGAACACATTGCAACGTATAGAAGTGTATAAAACACATTCACTCTAAATTTATCTTCTGGCGATTGTGGCGTTTCGTCATGATGCTCGTAGTCAAATTGTCGTGTCTTCTTTCGTCGTGGAACTTCAGTTCCAGTTTTAAATTCTTGTTCTCCATCCAACTCTTTACTCAGTTATTTTGCCGTTTTTAGAACTTATTTAAAATTTGTATTTGATCGATACTCTTTTAAGAATATTTTTAAGTTTTGGATAGATTCTAAAGCAAGTGTAAGGTTTATATTTTTGTCATGAAGCATTTTACTCACAAGCTTTATTCTGTTAAGTAAATCATGCCAAATTATAAGAGAACAAATAAATTTGCAGTCATTCATTTTAGCACCTAATGTTTGTGCTTCATGCTGAGTTTGTTCATTAAAATTTTCATTATTTAAATTTTCAAAACGTGCATCGTAAATTTCTCCTAACTGATATCGTAGAGGGCGGATTGCATTAATTTTACTTTCCCATCGCGTTTCTGGTGGCTGTTTCAATGTTAAATTTTTTGCGAACTTTAAAAGGATTGCCCAACGTTTGTAAGAGAATGAAAAGAAATTATATATTTCTTAATAATTGCAAAGAAACTAATTGTATCTGTATTCACTTTGGCTGCATCGCTAATGATTAAATTATGAGTATGAGCAGCTAATGGTACGTAAAAAGCTCGAGGATTTTTGTTCAAAAGCAAATTTTGGAGCCCATATTTTCCCCATTTCATATTTGATCCATTGTCATACCCTTGATCTCACATGTCTTCAATGGGAATATTCCATTTTTCCAGTTGTTCCACTATTTTTGCACATAAACCACGTCCTGTGGAATCTGATATATCTGCAAAACCTAAAACGTTTTCTCTGATCATGACAATTCCATTGTCACAGGAAACAAAGCGAATAATAATGGTCATTTGTTCTGTTTTACTTGCATCAGGTGCGCAGTCTAAAATTATGGAATAATATTTAATTTTCGAATTGCTAATAAAATTGTATCCCTGATTGCATTACTTAAAGTTTCCAATATTTCATTTTGACTGTGTTTACTCAAATAGTGTACTCTATTGTTTCATTGTTGGGCCCTTTCATCATGATTTTCCATAATGGGATCAAACTTCGCAAAGAGTTCGACTAATTTTAAAAAAACTGCCGTTATTCCTTTCATATAATTTATCAGATGATCTGCGAAAAGCTAAATTTCGACTACCAAGGAATTTTATAATTTCAATCAAGCGTTCTAAAACACTCGTCCAATGTTTCTTTTCCATTTCATACATGCTTTGAGTCTGGCAATCAATAGTAGTTTTGTTTTTTTTAATTTTTATCAAGTTCCTTCCATTTTAAGAAATTTTTCATGGGAGCTAAACTAGCCTCATGTCTATGCAAAGTTGTACTTACATTTCTCCAATCGTTATAACTTTCTTCAAGACTACGTGATTTAGTAGGTGCGAAAGGTGTGCAACAAAAGCGAAAAACAGAATTTAAAGTTTCCGAATAATTGAGCCATGATCTTGGCACGAGCTGCCCGTTTTCCATTTTTCTATTATAATACGTGTTTAAACATTAGGGAGATTGCTTTCTCTATCCTTCTATAAAAACTCTTGAGCAAAATTTAGAACCTTTTTTTTCTTCAACTTTAAAATACTTTCTTTAACACAAACCGTTATCTACTCTCAGTTTACAAATTTTACTTATTAAACTCCAAGCTTACTCGCAAAGAGGTTACCTAAATCTCTCTGTTAAGTTATCTTTAGAAATTTGATATCAACTTCTAACATGCCAATTGATTCTCTTAAGGACACTTCTTAACCTTATTAAACATTAAACATATATCTTAAAAGTCTTTCTAATATAGCTATAAGAGGAATTATATAAACGTTTTGACCTTACAAAGGCTCTGTATCTTACAATTAGTCAAAAGTCTTTCACTAAAAGTTCTGTGGCAATTCTTTCATCTCAGATCTCCATCTGGAATTTTGGCTTCGGCGATATCAATTGGGAATGTAGCGGGACTCGTGCAGTTCCGGAAAAATGTTATTCTCCCACGGCGAAAAGAAAAACTTACGAGCGAAGGTACTTTGGGAAATTTGCCTCGCCTTTTCTCCTCTACTTGGGCTCGCCGAAAATGCCTGGACGACTGCCGTCTCAAGTAGCTTGAATTGCCGCCTCCAAGAAAAATGAAACTGTTGTCAACTATCAATCAGGATCCCTCTGGACTGGAAACTTTTCTCTTCTACGGCGTTTGGGACTTCTCCTTTCGGTAATTTGGAAGCCCTGACTGTGGCCTAGAAGTCGTTTTTCTCTCTAGCGACGTCTCGAACCGAGAAGCTCCTTTCTGGAAGCGGAAAACTCCTCTCTCAACCAACGTCTGGATCTGGGATGCTCTCTGATGGTGTCTGGAACCCAGCAGCTCTGTCTCTCTTTAGCAATGTCTGGAACCGGGCTCCCCTCTACTTCTGCAGTAATCTCTGGACCTGTGCAGCCCTTCTGCTTGCTTCAGGCCCTTTTTATTATACCTCCTCTGAGACCTTGCACGAAGTTTGCAACCCCCAAAGAATCAGTATGATTCTTTCATCTTAAGTTTCAAGTTCGGCACGCCATTTGTTCTCATCCGCTTTCTTTTAATTGTAAGTTGCCGGCCATCCGAAAGTTGTTTGAACCTTTCTGACTGACTTAGCAGATGTTTACACTTAGAGCCTGTAAGCCTTTCTCATCGAACAAATTTTAATAACAATCTTTCTAATGCCGCCATGTATATCTATTACATGCAGCTTCGGCGATATAAACATTGCCTTTGTTTTTAACACTCTAACATATTCTTATTAAAGCAATATAAACAGTTAACTTCCAGAGTGTTATTTACAATAACATCTAAAACAAACTATACAGAGACAAACAAAGTTTATTTTTACAATATTTACATGGACTTAACCTAAGTAAACAATAGAATGTAATGTGCTTTAGAATATTTAAGCTACAATCGAGTTTTTACAGTACCATATGACTGGTTACGTAGCAACAAATGTTTTGTACGAAAATTCGTTTCTGTGCATAAAAACCGTTCACCGTTTCACTTTAGATTCTGGAGGGAATCTAAAGTGAAATCTTTAGCCTGCTCTCGCTGCAAAATTGTAAACCGCCAGCAATATACAATTTTTCAAAAAAATTTATTCGGTGTATCCGGCCTTATTTATTTTAATATTGATCATTCTAAGAATTTTTTGTTTTTATGATAAAAATTTTGTTTCTTAAAAATGAACTTATGACCCGTGCCCCAGTGCTCCCTTCATAGCGGCACCGCATGCACCGCATGCTCTGCATGCCCGCTTCCGCTGGCCCTGATTGTATGAATATTTTCAAATGTGAATTTTATAACAACTCGGTAAAGGTGCTGTACAAAATACATGAACTTGACCTCTATGATCTGGTGTAATAATAATAATAATAATAATAATAATAATAATAATAATAATAAAGATTTTAATCTTGTGTACTGCTGTAACCTTTGCAGTATGACCTTAAGTTGTTCTTGCTCCAATAAACCCCAAATCTAAAGTATCCAGCGTACACTCAGTCCGTGAGTATACGGTGGACACTCATTTTGAGAAGAAGAAGAAGAAGAAGAAGAAGAAAACTCTGGACACAGATATTCTTAAGCTATGGTTTGATGGCAGATGCTGTATTTGGCTTCGTGACCTGGGCCGTACTTATGCACAGGTACACACGAGGCTCTAGCTTGGGGCCCGAAAAATTAGGATCAATTTAAGGGCCCTAATCAACGATAAGGGGTCCTCCAGCCTCGGGAAAAATATAAGTACGGCCCTGATCGTGACAAAAACATGCCAGACGCTTTCCTCTGAGGCCTGCAGCAAACATCCCTGATTTAATTCACTGTGGAAAGAGAGGATCACAATCGAGTTCTCTTCCTGGACACACGTGTTGGCACCTTTTCTTGCAAGGCAATCAAAAATCAAAGCCAGTTCACCCTCATTCTCAATAACCTCCGTATTGGCATCATTGTAATGCTCAGTCGCAGGAACAGTACTCTTGCTTGCAAGAGTACTGTTCCTGCGACTGAGCATTACAAAACCAGCATTACATAACCTTTCTTCATCGCCCAAGTCAAACATATTCGGATACGCCTTCATAACGAATGGTCGTAACGTCAACGTAACTTACGTCATGACAAACGCTGCTCAGAATTTTTTTCAAGAACATTAAAGAGACGGGATTTCCGTAAAAGTGTTCGAAACCCTCATCAAATTGATCACCGTTATCTGCTCCCAGGATCAACTCCGTGTCTTCTCAGTTGTAGGGTTCACTGGGTCAAACAGTTTCCCGGTACTGCGTATCATGGAAGAAGAGCAGAAAGCAACTGTCCACTTAAAAGAATACAAAACTTCATCGAGGCTTTCGCAGTTCTCGCGAATGCAACCCGAATATCGAAACTTCCAGTACGGAAACACGAAAGGCTTCCACTTTTCTAGCGAAGTGAAGCAGCTTTTGATGTTCAATCAGGCCTCAGTTCGTGAGGAAAGAATTTCTTATTTTTTTCTTTACTAATTGGGCCTTTTTTATTGGCGAACGATTCGAAGTGAAGTATCATCAGAATTCCTCGATGGCGTTTAATGAAGTTTCCTTTTTCGGATTTCTATTTTAAGTTTTTTGACCGGTCTACTGAAGACTTATCTTCAATTGTGTCCCACAAAGCAGAAACATCGTGGGATTAGCCACTACGCAAACCGGTTTCGACCTTTATTGAAGTGTCATTGGTGGGAACTGCACCAA
This sequence comes from Typopeltis vanoorti, assembly GCF_054136105.1. NCBI lineage: Eukaryota > Metazoa > Arthropoda > Arachnida > Uropygi > Thelyphonidae > Typopeltis > Typopeltis vanoorti. The sequence goes on along the minus strand of NC_143565.1, from coordinate 120,878 downwards.
GGAAGATACCGGGGCTGAACCGATGCATTAATTCAACAGTGGTCTCTCTTCTGGGTTTGAGCCTGCCTACAATGCATAGCAGTATACGCTTCTGAAAGTATGATTTGTATTATGGAACACCAACGCAGTTAATGTGAAGTCATCACCTGCCGTAAGGACCGATCGAAAAAATGCAGCACGCACTTGAATAAAGGACTAAACAAGAATGCAGTTTCTCGTCAAATGTAATTTATTTTGTGACTAAATGGGAAAACTTCTATTTCTTGTTCAGTTTTTTTTTTTTTTTTTCAGAATGGCGAACTTCGGTGCAAACGACGTGAAATCCGAAGGGGTGCAGCGTGCCAGAGAGGAGTCCGCTTTAAACGAATATTCGTCCGATTTGTTCGATCCGTCCGTCACGTGGGACGACATCCTCTGGCTGCGTAGCATCACGACACTGCCAATCGTGGTGAAAGGCGTGCTGACAGGTGAGTACAGCGACTGCCCGGATGGGATTCCTCTACGCTGTGACGGCTTCTCTACAACCTGCGTTTCGTTCCGAGTTGCGCGAGTGACGTGCTAGCAGTGTGCACGTGCAAGGGTCACCCAAAAGTAAAGCATCGCGGGAGGCATCACCGGCTACCCGTTCTGGCTACGTTCTGCAAGAATTATCTGGAGAAGATTAACCTTGATTTTATCGAACAAACACAAATACAGGTAACCCTCGTATAACGCGGTATTTATACAACGCAGTTTCGATATAACGCGGTCTACAAATCGCAGTAATCCTTCATCTTTTCATATATTTTTCACTGCGTGACTTAAAAATCAATTTTCTTCGTTAAATTTGATTTTTATATAACTACATATATAGCTACTTAAATAATACATATAGCTACTTATAACTACATGCCCGTATCGCGCATGTAGTTATAAGTAGCGAATTTTAGGAGAAATACCCTTTAGCACGCATGTCGTCAACTGTTTACCTGTAAAGTGTTAATTATTGTTGAAAGTTGTCTTCGTTTTCTGCCAGGAAAAATTATTAAAAATGATGTGTGTTAATCTCAAGCTGAGCACTTTATTTTCTGGTGAGTTACATACAATATGTAATGTTTTTGTTTTTTTATGTAAAAAAATATTTCTATAGTAAAAGCCCGCTTAAAGGGCTTTTGCGATATGGTTGAAAACGAAATTAGTGAATTAATTGATGAGGAAATGAATTTAAATTAGGAGGAAGTACAATTAATAGAGACGTCGAACCAAATGGCGGGGAAAGTTCTGCCCAAGATTCTGATTGCGATGATTCCGTTAAAGAATTCAGTTTAAAGAAATTAGCAGAAGGAATGGACTTGGCAAGAAAGTTAGGAAAAATATTTTACGCATAATAATCCCTCAATCGAGCGCTCCGGAAAATTCACGAGACAATTTGATATTTCGGTACACAATAAATAACGGAAAAAACTCACATAGAAAGATTATTTATTAGTATAATTTTCGCCTGTGTGTCACAGGCATCCTCAGTACATTAAGCTCAAAATTAAACACTCACTGACAATTCCAAAAAGCGCCACCTAAGGTGGCGCTTTTTGGAATTGTCAGTTAGTGTTTAATTGAGGGATTATTACTTAGGTGGCGCTTTTTGGAATTGTCAGTGAGTGTTTAATTTTGAGCTTAATGTACTGAGGATGCCTGTGACACACAGGCGAAAATTATACTAATAAATAATCTTTCTACGTGAGTTTTTTCCGTTATTTATTATTTATTGTGTACCGATATGTCTACTCACGGTTTACCTCTTTTAAAACTAATTGGATATTTGTTTAGCTCCGTATCAGCTAAAAAAAAAATCAGCTAACGCCTTTTTATTCCCGTATACGGGAGTAGGTGAGGCCATTTAGCCCTATCTAACTTTTGGAGACTGAGTGGGCAGTTCAATCTCCACTGGTACCCAATCAGAGACAGATGGCCCAAGGCTATCACTAATTAAGCGGTACGCAGTGAAGAGAGACGGCTCAAATGTGCCGCCATCTCGTGGTCCCTAACCCTAACACAATATATTTAATGTCTGAAATAATGTGGGTTCTACGGTCGATTTTCTTGAGTTTACAGGACGAAAAACCCGAGTTTCCGGGAGGATAAACCTGCTTGCCCGTGCCAGAGATCGACTAACTCGGGAACCGGTCGAAAAAAGGCTTAGAAAAATTTCCTCTAGTCGCCGACTAGACTCGAAACCAAGTCTTCCTTCGTGCGGCCAAGCGCGGCGGTGTGCAAACGCCACATCCGCTGAGCTACACAGGCTCCCCAGCTCCGCATTATGAACTTAATAAAAAAAAAAAAAAAAATCGCGGCATAGTTGTAAGCAAGGTCTTATTACTGACTTCTTGATAACTAAACCAGCCGAAATACGCAATGAGAATTATACAAATGATGTCCAAGTGACGACGACTTCCGGCCACTCTTAAATAAAGAAATAAAGAAATTCTGATTACTTGTAACATCTACGAAATATTCGTTTTGAAGACAGTGACGACGATTAAAATATGCACTTTATTAAGTGCAATGATGTTTACATACAATTTGTAATTTTATAAGTTTATACTATATATTTGTTCCATAGTTTGTATGTTTTCTTAACTTACATGAATTACAAGAATTAAATAAAAAAATATTTTTATTGGGTATGTCATTGTTGTTTATATAATTAAAAAAAAGCGATTTCCGAACCTAACCCTATTTTTTGTATGTGATCTGAGTCTCGCATAACGCGATTTATATAACGCGGCATTTCTATGGAACCTAACATACGCGTTATACGAGGGTTGCCTGTACTGTACGATCACAGATCCGACAGTGTAGTCTGGCAACGTGCCAAGAAGAGTCAATTCATGCTGAAGGGCAGTAGGAAATAAGAAGGATCTACGAATTGGTCATCAACACGCAAAATCACGTGCTTTATACGTAAAATTTTCTAACTGTTATATAAGCAAAATAGTAATTAATAATAGGTATTATTAATGAATAATAGTAATTAATAAGCAAAATAATAATGTAATAAGAACTCTTCCCACAAGATGGATTAATTACCCTATTATCGGAATGGATTCGCCTTCTTCCGACATGCGCAGAAGTGTCGAAGGGTCTCGCATCTGTGGGCGTACAGTAAAGGAGTAAGAAGGCAAATCAGTAGAGGAGAGGTGCAAGGATAATCGATGCTGTTTGGCACTTTTCTCTTAAGGTGTTCAGAGAAGTAAGCTCTTTCGCAAAGACGAGTCCTAAGAAATTCACTTCTGTTGCTACACGAATAACAAGTCTTAACTGTAGGTGAAGAGCGTGTTTCTGGCTGTAGAGTACACAGAGGCTTTTTTCTGCTGAAAACTTGAACCAAGTTAAGAGCTCAAGAAGAGATACGATGAAATAAATAAAATGCAAAGTCATCCACACATGAAGCATTACCTACGGTGGGAGGAAGCTTTCAGAGATTGCGTTAACTTAATCTCTGAAACATGTTATGCGCTTCCCACTCTGACTCGCCTGGAGAGAAAGTTTTTAATAAATACAGGGAAGGCGTCTTTTAATAATCCACATCCAAGGTTTTTCCATGTCAAAGAACACCGAAACGAGATGTCCTCTTTCAGGAATGCGTCTCTTAGACAAGTTTCTAAACGGACCAAATGGCCCACAGCAGAACGATGTCTACGAAAGCCACGTGGTGTGTTGGAGAAAGATGGACCCTGGAGAAGTCTGGATGCTACCGTTTTCTCCATCTCACAAAGACGGATGGTAAAAGATCCAGAGGGGTCAGTAACTGGTTACTTACATTCGATATTTTCTTGGTTTTGGGATGACAACAGGTAAGCACTTTTGCGTGCAGGGGGATCTTTTCTTGTTTCGAGAGATGAAATTGTAAAATTCGTACCCGAAATTTGATCAGCGCCATAACAACACTTGCTTCAGCGGCTTTCATTTTAATTTATTTTATTTTTTATCGAAATTTGTAATTTTTGAGAAAAATACCTTAAAAGCGCGCTGTCTTCATGTTGTTTCTTTATGTCACACGACTCGTTTATTTATTTTTTTCCTGCAGGTGAAGACGCTAATCTGGCTCTTGAATACGGTGCGTCCGCCATCCTCGTGTCCAACCACGGAGCGCGCCAGTTGGATGGGGTTCCTGCCTCGGTAAGTATGACATTCACACTTATTAAGGGACTACTTCTTAAGGAGGATCGTGTGGGTGCTTTTGACATCGAGTCACGATAAAGGAAACGCCGCATTTCCTTCGTGAGTGCGTCTTTTTTTTTTTTTTTTCTTCGTTCAGTTTTTCACGAGTGTGTTGTTTAAGCGGAAGCGTTTGGTGACGCCACCTTCCTATGCGCGCATTTCACTTTAAAGGGAGCCGATTGGGGGGGGGGGAGTAGAGGAGGAATAAATCCTTTTACTTTGTCTTTATTCCTTTTTTTTCGTATCTCTCTGAATATTCAATCCTACAAAATTCGCCTCGTTTCTTCCTCCTCCACTGATGCTTGCGAATCCTTCCGTTCTTCTAATTCAACCTCGTTTACTTTCAAGCGTTATCTCCATCAAAAACATTTCCGCAGCGATTAAAATTCTCTCACCCCTCGTTCTATATAAACATGCCATTCGGACGGATTACAGTAGCGCTGCATTGTATTATGTTATCATTTGGACCACTTCTTCAGTCTTAATAAAGTTCAATTATTAAGACTGAAGTCTTAATATAATTATCTACATAATTATCGACGCGAGGTTTCCGATAAATTATCCTTTCGCTAATTTCAGGCAGGGAAGGGGGTGGGTCTCACTCCTGCGAAACATGCGAACTACTTTAAAGACCAGATTATCAGGCATGATGCGTTCGTGTCATGAAGAAAGTTGTAAAGAAACTGCTTTTATATATATTCCCTCCCCCCTACACACACATTGGCATTAGCAGCAGAACTGGACAGTCCTTAGAAAGCAGAAGCTTTTGTTATTGCATAAAAATACGTGAGGCGAACGAAGCGGATGAAAGCAAAGTCATTAGACCGTGGCTGCAAAGGCCGTTCACACAACAGGCTGTTTATCTCTGCCAAAGCGAGTTGCGCATATATTTCACTTCTCTACAGAACACTGTATGGAAGAGCGTTCTGTAGAGAAGGAAACCTGCTTCAAATGACGTCACCGAGAGGAGAGGAGACGTGCTCTTACGGTTTACCTGAAAGGACAACTTGTTAAGACGGAATCGGGAGAGCGAAGGTTAGTTTTTCTCTGCACATATTAACACGTCTCCTGGGATTTTATTATGCGATCAATTTGGAAATGAAATTTCTCATTTGACGCATCAACCTTTACATGATAAACGGCAGCGGAAGTGTCGCCACTTCAAAATTGCCGCGTAAAATATCTAAAGCAGCAGCAAATACACACGGAACAATTTGCTTTGTTTCTTTCAATTTGTGACGAGCGATTTGGGGAAACCAAGACAGATGAAGCGCTAAGAAAAGATTACTCGATTCGTGATTATTTAAAAAAAAAACCGAAACGAGGGAATTTGCTAATCAGTAAAATACAGAAGAGAAATTTCACTTTATACGAAATAAAAATATAAAAAAGTGAAATAAAATCTAATTAAATAGGTAATAGAGAAAGAAAGTCTATTTTCTAAAATAGCTCGTCTCGTTTTCATTTGTTTCTCAAATAATGTTGTGTCGTTACAACATTATTTCAATTTTCTCGCGATGAATTTTGCCTGGGAAGAATTTTCCGTGAACCATTTTCCCTCCCTCCCTTTTATTATTAGTGTTCTTCTTCTTCCCATCCGACGAATAAAAGTGTTCACTTTTTGTTCCGTCAGAACTGTTTCAGTTGAATTTGTGACCGACTCTCCATATGGGAATTTTGAGAAAATGGTTCTTCCTATTCAGGTTTTTTTAGGCGCGGGTTTCTTTCTTTTTTTTTCCATTCTAATCCCCTCCCCCCCTCTCCCCAATGGCTTCACAACGTGCACCATCTCGATCGGTGTCACGAACAGCTTTCCTCCGTAGTTCGATGCCATGTAAGAAATCACACCAAAAGCTACTTTTGCACAGGTCGTGTACAACCGAGGATTTTTTTCTTTCTTTCCAGATCGAAGCCTTACCAGAAATAGTTCGCGCCGTTCGCGGCAGGTGCGAGGTGTATATGGACGGAGGAGTGAGGACAGGGACGGACGTCATAAAAGCTTTGGCGTTGGGCGCTAGGGCCGTGTTCATCGGAAGACCAGTCCTGTGGGGACTGTGCTACAACGTAAGCCATTTCTAGTAATTTTTTCTTATGCTAGTAGTATGGGATATGCTTTAAACCAAATGCTTCCGGTGGGCGTGGCATCATGAGTCAGGAATTTCCCTGAGGGCATGTGTGTCAACGGCTTCAGTTCTTGAGTTTTGGTGCGCGTATGGAATTATGGGTGATGGTAGAGATAAGGATTTTCGTTGTGATTGGTGGGACACTTTAAACCAAATGCTTCCGGTGGGCGTGGCTTCATGGGATTGGAATGTTAGGAATTTCCCTGTGGGCATATGTGTCAATGGCTTCAGTTCTTGTGTTTTGGTTCGCGTATGGAATTATGGGTGATGGTAGAGATAAGGATTTTCGTTGTGATTGGTGGGACACTTTAAACCAAATGCTTCCGGTGGGCGTGGCTTCATGGGATTGGAATGTTAGGAATTTCCCTGTGGGCATATGTGTCAATGGCTTCAGTTGTTGTGTTTTGGTTCGCATATGGAATTATGGGTGATGGTTGAGATAAGGAATCGTGTCGTGATTGGTGGTGCACTTCTGACAAGATCAAGATAAGATAAAGAATCGTGACGTAAATGTTTGTTATGAGATGTAGATAAGTGACGTCATTGTTAGTTGTAAATAAGTGACGTTATTGTTTTGAATGGGATGATTTTAGTGATTAAGGAATCGTGTCGTGATTGGTGGACACTTCCAACAAGATGGAGATCAAGATAAGATAAGGAATCGTGATGCGAATGTTTGTTGTTGTTATGAGTTTGGAATGTTTGGAATTTCGCTGTGGCTCTTCTCTGTCAGAAATATCATGTGATGATTTTGGTTCGTTTATTGCCTTGTGGGTGATATTTAGAGATAAGAATCGTGACGTTATGTGTTTGGAAATTCACAGTTTCCAGGTTTTCTGAATAATTTAATTATATGCACTCAAACATACAGTTTTTTTTCTTCTTCTATAGATGGTTGTACTAATTTTTCCAATACAATTGGGATATTTCTTTACTGTTAAAGGGGGGGAATTCTTAGAGTAAGTCGTGATGGCGACAGTTTTTCGAACTTTTCTGAATAATTAATTATATACTGGTGTCAATCAAACACAAACACACACACACACACACACACACACACACACTTTTATTTTCCATAGCTCATGTGTATTTTTTCTATATTCATATTCTAATCAACTTCATATTTTATTCATAATTCATCCGAATATTTTGATTTGTCTAAATTAAGATCACAAAGTTCAATAAATAAATAAACAAATTGTGTGTGAATTCACCGTGATTTCCAACGTATTCTTACTTAAACATACATAACACATCAAAGACACTGTTTGTTCTTTTAAGTTTACATATTTATTTAACAGATATTATTTACAATGCAATATGCAGAAATAGGAATTTATACATATCACCAATGCAAATGGTGCTTTTATTGGCATAACATTTCTTTCACATACACTTTAGACATGAAAAGTCACTAATGTGTCCATGTTGATACTCTAATATACCCTGTGATTATTCTTATGAACACAAAAAAAATCTATTCAGTATTAGAATTATGCTTACCAAAAAACATATGAACAGTGATTTGTATTACAATTATCAATTGTTATGTTCAAGTTGAAAAAAACTTACATTTCTTTCCAGAATGGGAACATCTTGGTACTCTCTAGGTTTTCTGAATATTCCGAATTGTTGATTAACATATATTCACAGAACACAAACACAAGTCTGAAAAGACATTTCACTTTTTCATTATAGGTTACTGTGGCTAACATATATTCACACCACAAAACACACAAAACATAGGAGTTGAAAGATATTTCTGTAAATAACCAGAAAAGATAGTGGACTACTTAATTTACTTTAGTATCCAATTGGTTCTCTGTATTAATTCTTTCCCACTGTTGCCCAATCTTGGTGGGAAAGTCTATGTGCCGTTTTGTTTAGGGTAGGTGTTATTTCCGGTTTCGAATTCCGACTGCTGTTAGAGTATGGAATTCTGACAAGTGAAATTATTATTATTTTTTTTTCAAATTGATTGGTTTTTCTGTATATTAGTTTTAATGGTCATATTCTAACAGAATAACTGAGCAGAATTAATAAATATATAAAGAATTTATTTTCCAACACTGTATATTTCTCATTAAGTCTTATCTTTAAGGTATCTATCTTATCCGGTTGCCTTTTGTTGTACGTAGGTGAGAAATCGTGTGTTTTGGTTCGAACTCTTGGTTTCCGTTGGGAAATTACCAATATAACTATTAATTTTACCTTCGATTCCTTGTGCTTTTAACCTATTTCTGTAAGTGGAATTTATTTATTTTATTTATTTTTTCTTTAGCGTTAGTAAATTTGAAGTAACTGATATGACACAAACAAGGTTTTGAACTCTCCGCAGTTTTTCTACAGCAATCGTTTTAAAAGTTTTTGTAACGTGTCATTGCTTTTAAAATATCTAATGGCTCTGAAAAATAACCAAACTCTAACAGTATTGGGACTTTTCAGGTGAAATCTTCACCACTAAAATTCTAGCTATTAATTTAATACCCGATTATTTCTTTTGCTTCCAAGATTTGACAGGAGTTTCTTGAAATATTTGAGGGCTTACATGAACAAATAAGACTTTTAATTCAATGAATCAAAAAAAAATTCTCTGGTTACTTTGTGGCATGAAATTTCACAAGAAAAAAAAATGTTATCTTCCTTCTTAAATTTGTATTACACATCTACGACACCCAATTTGTTCATTTAAATTTACACATTTTATTTGAATGAAATATTACTTACAAATTGTATTTACTGAATCTAACAATACAGAAAATAAATACATTGAAAAATACATCAAAGGTTCTTCCATGCTTGTGGAATGCCATCGTATGGTTTTGACAATGTGACTCTCATCTGAAATTTAATTTTTCATTTGGTATTCGTTGGGAATTTATTATTGTAGTAAAATTAAGGGTTGCATATTTATATTTTCGAATCCAATACATATACCTCTGAGAATTATTAAAAGCACAGAATCTTTCGTTATGTTTCCAAAAGCATTTAAAAGTACACGTTATGTTTTCACATTTTGGGCATCCAATTTCATTTAAATCAAGAACAGGCCTCCCTATTAACATCGCTAATGTTTTTGATTTTTCCCTTCCTTTGGCAAGTAATATATGATATTTCCATGTTGATTCTATCATCCAATTTCTTAGTTTGTCCAAAGATAGTGAACCAATTTCCCACTTCAGCTGATGGTTATATTTTATTAACCAAGAATTCTGTTTTTTAACTCTTTCAGGTAATTCTTTCCAACTACAAGGTGATTTTGTTAATGCATATCTTACACTAATTCCATCAGAAATACAAATTTCTTTAGGAAATATATTTGAGCTCTTATTCAAAAGAAATTGGCAGTCAATTATAGCAATGATAACTGAAAATTCTTATTTTTCACCCAATGTCGATTTTTCATTATCGTTTTCCTTCATTCTTCTTCTTCTTAGATTACTTCATATGGCACCACAAATAAATAGTTATTTATTATTATTATTTCACTGATTATTAGCTCTGATCGTATACTTTATGGTAACTTTCATTTACAAAATTCTAAACAATTAGAACTTTTCACAAAGAAACTTTCAAAGAATTTGTGGCTCACCCATTATTTTTCATTACCAAACACAAAACAGCAGCTGCAGTGGATGAATGATTACCTTAAGTCCAAAGTCACTCGCCTCTATGGTATTTTCTTATAGTTCTGTTTACACTTACCATGCCTACCCTGACCGTTCTTTCAAAAATGAACCTTTTGCACAGATGACTCAATGACATGTTTTTGCATACTGGTGGTTATACTGTTGGTGTGTTTTTATCTTACTTTGTGTGGGGAAAGGTAAAATTTGCATATGTGTTATCTGGAGAGTACAAACATTTTTCTATACCAAACTTTGAGTTAAAGTCACGTTTTGTGTTAATTCGTTTCTCACTCTCTCTCTCTCTCTCGCTCTCTCTCTGTAAAATAACCAAATTCTAACAGTTCGGATTTTCGATTATGTGAACGATTTGTTTTCAGATAACTCAAATAATGTCAATAGGTAGCAATAGACAATTTCTAAAATAATCAATACATGGATATTCTTTTTCAACACTTTTTTTCCATGTCCTGGCATAATTTCACAGTTATGATATTTTTTTAAATAATTAAACAGAATTGCATTAAGATATAAAGTTGTGGATTTAAATATCAAGATCTAATCAGAATAACTGAGTAAAAATTCACTGTGGAAAAACACAACAACAAAAACACACATCTTTGTTCATTTAAGTTTACAAATGAACATTTTATTTTGCTGAATACTATTTACAAGTATATTCACTGAGAAAAATTCGAAACATGTAATTACCTAAAAATATTTCACAATATTTAGTTTAGACTCTTAACATTTTCCAGAGTTCAATGAATAAAATTTTTGTTACTCACTGTTTCTTGGTTACATTACATCAAAATAGCTGGTCATGCAAAAGAATTTTTAAATCAGATACCATGATAACCACACTTCCATACATTTGATATTGTGTCAGTCTGGAAATGACACCATGCCTCCTTAAACATTCTGTGTATTCTTTTGTCAGCAAATATACACAAACAGTTTTTGTAAAATGTTCGTAAATGTCCCAAAATAAAGAATCTTTATCGAATTGGATAAAATCTTGAAATTCTAATTTTACCATTGATGAATTTAAATGATTAGCGATAATTTTTCCCATTATACAAACAGATGGTAATTCAGTTTCCAAAAATAGTAAATGATTATCAATGTCGTATATTTTTGGTGAAAATCTCTCAGCTTCTTCACAACTAATAGAAAAAACCTTACTTCCATCAGCTCCTGTAACATCAAGTATTAGTTCCCCATCTTGGCATTTCAGAATATAACACTCACTGAGGTCCATTTCGTAGTCAACTCTTCTTTGCAAGTAGCCGAGGATATCAGACCACTTCCTGCATAATTTTTCCCAAGTGGTCCTGGATAAATACATCACAATGTATGTGTCTTCTAAAATAATAATCGGTTTCCATCCTTTTAGAGCTAGGTGAAGAGTTTTGTCTTGTGCTATCTTCCTGAAGAAAGAAAATTTCAATGACTTTTGTGGCTCACCCATTATTTTACTTTACTTTACCTTCCTGGATACCAATCACCACAACACAATACGATAACTTCACAGGATGAACGAATTGTCGTAACTGCAAAGACATTTGACTCGTTTATTTTTCCTTATAGTACTGTTTACCTGATCCTTAACCCTGACTGTTCCTTCCAAAATGAAACTTTTGCACAGATAATTCACGGACATGTTTCTACTTGCTGTTGGAAAAACCATGACGACAATGACGTATGTGTGTCACCCTGAGAAAATTCCAAGGTATCTTATCTCAAAAACATCACCCACAATTCCATAGCCAAACAAAACATGACAACAATGTCATTATGTCTTTGGATATTTCTGGGGAACATATGACTCTCATTCTGTGATATCACAGAGAGTGACAGATGTCTTCCCTGCAATGCTCCCCCACCTAATCCCATCACCCTACTATCTCCCCTCCCCTCTCCTCCAGAAGATGTCTGCTCAGCCTAGTGGAGATGAGTGAGCTAATCGTTTGTGAATATCTTTTAGTGATGTCACCTCCAATTGATACTGATAACTTTTTTTGGAAAAAAAAAATAAAAAACGCGTTTTTTATGATAACTTTTTAGGAAAAAAAACGCGTTTTTTATGATAACTTTTTTGGAAAAAAATAAAAAAAACGCGTTTTTTTATTTTTTACATTATTTGAGTTATCTGAAAACAAATCGTTCACATAATCGAAAATCCGAACTGTTAGTATTTGGTTATTTTACAGAGAGAGAGAGAGAGAGAGAGAGAGAGAGAGAGAGCACCTAATTAACCCAAAATGTGACTTTAACTCTTAAAGTTTGGTATAGAAAAATGTTTGTACTCTCCAGATAACACATATACAAATTTTACGTTTCCCCACACAAAGTAAGATAAAAACACACCAACAGTATAACCACCAGCATGCGAAAACATGTCATTGAGTCATCTGTGCAAAAGGTTCATTTTTGAATGAATGGTCAGGGTAGGGCATGGTAAGTGTAAACAGTACTATAAGAAATTACCATAGAGGTGAGTGACTTTGGACTTAAGGTAATCGTTCATCCACTGCAGCTGCTGTTTTGTGTTGTGGTGTTTTGTGTTTGGTAATGTAAAAATAATGGGTGAGCCACAAATTCTTTGAAAGTTTCTTTGTGAAAAGTTCTAATTGTTTAGAATTTTGTAAACGAAAGTTAACATAAAGTATATGATCAGAGCTAATAATCAGTGAAATAATAATAATAAATAACTATTTATTTGTGGTGCCATATGAAGTAATCTAAGAAGAAGAAGAATGAAGGATAACGATAATGAAAAATCGACAGTGGGTGAAAAATACGAATTTTCACTTATCATTGCTATAATTGACTGCCAATTTCTTTTGAATAAGAGTTCAAATATATTTCCTAAAGAAATTTATATTTCTGATGGAATTAGTGTAAGATATGCATTAACAAAATCACCTTGTAGTTGGAAAGAATTACATGAAAGAGTTAAAAAACAGAATTCTTGGTTAATAAAATATAACCATCAGCTGAAGTGGGAAATTGGTTCACTATCTTTGGACAAACTAAGAAATTGGATGATAGAATCAGCATGGAAATATCATATATTACTTGCCAAAGGAAGGGAAAAATCAAAAACATTAGCGATGTTAATAGGGAGGCCTGTTCTTGATTTAAATGAAATTGGATGCCCAAAACGTGAAAACATAATGTGCACTTTTAAATGCTTTTGGAAACATAACGAAAGATTCTGTGTTTTTAATAATTCTCAGAGGTATATTTATTGGATTCGAAAATATAAATATGCAACCCTTAATTTTACTACAATAATAAATTCCTAACGAATACCAAATGAAAAATTAAATTTCAGATGAGAGTCACATTGTCAAAACCATACGATGGCATTCCACAAGCATGGAAGAACCTTTAATGTATTTTTCAATTTATTTATTTTCTGTATTGTTAGATTCAGTAAATACAATTTGTAAATAATATTTCATTCAAATAAAATGTGTAAATTTAAATGAACAAATTGGGTGTCGTAGATGTGTAATACAAATTTAAGAAGGAAGATAACATTTTTTTTTTCTTGTGAAATTTCATGCCACAAAGTAACCAGAGAATTTTTTTTTGATTCATTGAATTAAAAGTCTTATTTGTTCATGTAAGCCCTCAAATATTTCAAGAAACTCCTGTCAAATCTTGGAAGCAAAAGAAATAATCGGGTATTAAATTAATAGCTAGAATTTTAGTGGTGAAGATTTCACCTGAAAAGTCTCAATACTGTTAGAGTTTGGTTATTTTTCAGAGCCATTAGATATTTAAAAGCAATGACATGTTACAAAAACTTTTAAAAAGATTGCTGTAGAAAAACTGCAGAGAGTTCAAAACCTTGTTTGTGTCATATCAGTTACTTCAAATTTACTAATGCTAAAGAAAAAATAAATAAAATAAATAAATTCCACTTACAGAAATAGGTTAAAAGCACAAGGATTCGAAGGTAAAATTAATAGTTATATTGGTAATTTCCCAACAGAAACCAAGAGTTCAAACCAAACCACACGATTTCTCACCTACGTACAACAAAAGGCAACCGGATAAGATAGATACCTTAAAGATAAGACTTAATGAGAAATATACAGTGTTGGAAAATAAATTCACATATACTTTATATATTTATTAATTCTGCTCAGTTATTCTGTTAGAATATGACCTTTAAAAGTAAAATACAGAAAAACCAATCAATTTGAAGGAAAAAAAAATAATTTCACGTATCAGAATTCCATACTCTAACAGCCATCGGAATTTGAAACCGGAAATAACACTTACCCTAAACAAAACAGCGCATAGACTTTCCCACCAAGGTTGGGCAACAGTGGGAAAGAATTAGTACAGAGAACCAATCGGATACTAAAGTAAATTAAGTAGTCCACTAGCTTTTCTGGTTATTTACAGAAATATCTTTCAACTCCTATGTTTTGTGTTTTGTGGTGTGAATATATGTTAGCCACAGTAACCTATAATGAAAAAGTGAAATGTCTTTTCAGACTTGTGTTTGTGTTCTGTGAATATATGTTAATCCACAATTTGGAATATTCAGAAAACCTAGAGAGTACCAAGATGTTCCCATTCTGGAACGAAATGTAAGATTTTTTTTTTTAACTTGAACATAACAATTGATAATTGTAATACAATAATCACTGTTCGTATGTTTTTTGGTAAGCATAATTCTAATACTGAATAGTTTTTTTTGTTTTCATAAGAATAATCACAGGGTATATTAGAGTATCAACATGGACACATTAGTGACTTTTCATGTCTAAAGTGTATGTGAAAGAAATGTTATGCCAATAAAAGCACCATTTGCATTGGTGATATATGTAAATTCCTATTTCTGCATATTGCATTGTAAATAATATCTGTTAAATAAATATGTAAACTTAAAAGAACAAACAGTGTCTTTGATGTGTTATGTATGTGTAAGTAAGAATACGTTGGAAATCATGGTGAATTCACACACGATTTGTTTATTTATGTATTGAACTTTATGATCTTAATTTAGACAAATCAAAATATTCGGATGAATTATGAATAAAATATGAAGTTGATTAGAATATGAATATAGAAAAAATACAGATGAGCTGTGGAAAAAAAAGTATGTGTGTGTTTGAGTGACACCAGTATATAATTAATTATTCAGAAAAGTTCGAAAGACTGTCGCCATCACGACTTACTCTAAGAATTCCCACCCTTTAACAGTAAAGAAATACCCCAATTGTATTGGAAAAATTAGTACAACCATCTATAGAAGAAGAAAAAAAAACTGTATGTTTGAGTGACATAGCATATAATTAAATTATTCAGAAAACCTGGAAACTGTGAATTTCCAAACACATAACGTCACGATTCTTATCTCTAAATATCACCCATAAGGCAATAAACGCACCAAAAACATCACGTGATATTTCTGACAGACAAGCGTCCCAGCGAAATTCCAAACATTCCAAACTCAATAACAACAAGAAACATTTGCGTCATGATTCCTTATCTTATCTTGATCTTGATCTTGTCAGAAGTGCACCACCAATCACGACACGATTCCTTATCTGAACCATCACCCATAATTCCATACGCGAACCAAAACACAACAACTGAAGCCATTGACACATATGCCCACAGGGAAATTCCTAACATTCCAATCCCATGAAGCCACGCCCACCGGAAGCATTTGGTTTAAAGTGTCCCACCAATCACAACACGAATCGTTATCTCTATCATCACCCATAATTCCATAGGCGAACCAAAAAAAAACACCCACAATTCCATACGCGAAGAAAAAAAATAACCCACAATTCCATACGCGAACCAAAAATATCACCCACAATTCCATACACGAACCGAAACTCAAGAAATGAAGCCATTGACACACATGCCCTCAGGTAAATTCCTGACTCATGATGCCACGCCCACCGGAAGCATTTGGTTTAAAGCGCATCCCATTTTACTTATGCTTGAAATTCTTCATCACTTCCTCAAATCAAATTAGCAAACATCACACGTATTTGGTGGCCCTTCGTTTCGTGACATGTTTCAATTTGAGGGTCTCGTGCGAAGGAAAGAAGGAGGTTTCCTCCTTCCAGAAACTCAGTTTTTCTTCCATGTAAACGGACAGTCTGGCCAGAAGAACTCGCGCAGGTCACATAATACACACGCCAGACAACACCGCACAACCTTCGTCGCTTCTGCTGCAATTCCAGACAAGCTGAACCCGACTCTTTCACCAACGCAGTCCTGTACGAATTCTCTCCGTCTCTAGACGATTGTCCTATTTCACAACACTCGTTCTTTTTCTCATCTGCGGACGAAACTGCTTCCGTATGAAATAAAATCGGGTTTAATTACAAGAAAATTTTGTAAACAGGACAGCGGAGGTTCTGCGCGGTACCCAGATGTTGCAGTGGGTATCAAGGCTTGTTGCGAAATAATAAGAATAATCTTTTAGGTGCACCCCCTTAGAAACGCGAGGGTTTGGACAGCGAATATTAATGTGCGCAAGTGCACAACCTTCTTTTCCACTAACTTTTAACAACACACACACAATAGTGTTGCAAAGTTGTTCTAAACGCACTTCTTCGTTAATACTCTGATGAAACCGGTCCTGTGCTATAAGAACGATGACTTAACTGTTTTAATGTCAGTCGATAGAAACAAACACACCTAACGGAAGAAACGGCTTCGCAATCGCTTTCAAATCACAACTAGGATTGCGGCTTCCCCGCCACGCGTTTCAAAGTGTTTACAGAAATATGTGACAAAAACGCACACAATCGTGACGGACACATCCGAAGTGTGACACAGTCCCGATGACAGGACAGGAAAGCACTTTACCGTAATTGCAATAAAATCGAAATGCCTTCAAAAATACTTCCGATGTGTTCTGAAAAACCACGTGCTTCAACTACCGATGATTACAAAGTACTGTTCATTGGCGACGAATTCAATCTTTTAGTACTCGCACATTTCTATACTCGTGTATTAGATTTATGTGCATCTGATGCACGAGATATTTATAGATTATTCATTTGAGATCGACCATGAATTCATTTGGACTGTCGAAACACGCCCTTCTTACACATTTGGCAGACCTGCATAATCACTTTTTCTTTCTTGCTCTTTTTAGGGAGAAGAAGGAGTGAAGAGCGTTTTGGACATATTAAGGAAGGAAGTGGACACGGCCATGGCCCTCTCAGGTATTTATCTCACTGCGTTCACATTACATTAATGGGGGATCAAACCGTTTCCTAAAGAGGGTCAATATTCAATAGTTTTCGTTTTCTGTCTCATTTATTTCAGTTTTTTTTTTTTTTTTGGAGGGGGGCGGTGGTGCAAGCAGGCTTTCGTTGTAACCGAAGATATTAGGATAATAGCGGTTTCTCAAACAGGTCTTAATATTCTCGGATGGCGAATTACACGAGCGGTATTTGCTCGGAAGAGAATGACTGGGAATGGAAGGAGCAGGGGGAGGGAGGGGTCGAGGAGTACTATGACTAAGGGAAGGGCTACTCGAATGATTCTTTGCTGAAAACTGCACAGAAGTTTCTTTCTGCGCGATTCGAGTGCAAGCTTCGCACAGCGGATTCATGGAACAGCGAAATCAGGGTTAGCGGTGAGGGTGAAAAATAATTTTTGAGCGACCTAGCGAGGGGTGTAAAGTAAGCTTGTTGCAAAGGAAGATGATAAGCAAAGCTCTTTCTCATCGAAGGACGGAACACTGATTTTTTAAAGTTGCCTTCTACCCTATCAACCAGATCTCCGATCTCCTGAAACCTTCTAAATCTCACTACCCACCTCTTAAAAACGCGGTGTCTACAAGATCAGCTGTAACTGTGGTTTTCACGATACAGGACAGACAGGAACACCAAGAGGTACAGGGATACTTGAAGGACGTCGATACCGGAGGAAAATGAAAATCAGAACTGGCAGCAACTGAAACCAAACATCAAGTAGTATGGCAACAAACAAAAATGCTTCATATAAATTATACGTTTTCCTGAAAAAATCAGCTGAAGTGATCAAACATCCTGAACAGCAACGAAAACGAGGTATGATTTCACATCAAGTCTGGTTTTCTCAAATTCAACACGACTCGCACGTAGTTGGCAGTAGACCACGACACAGCATAGAATGTGCGCCTTCTATTCTTATTCTTGTTCAAAGATTCTCGTCATGCACATTACCTGTCATTACCGTTTTTTTTTTTTTTTTTTCAGTTTATTCAAGATTTCTCTTGATGTGAAACAAAAGTTTTCACGAAACTACTAGACTGGTCAATAAAAAATTATTACTATATCCCATTTGGTTCGTTCTTGTGGATTTGTGTTATGCTCCTCCACAGAAGCCTACGCAACTAAATCCGATTATTCGGTTCTGGATTTTTATCGAGACCAGAAGCGACGCTGTGCTGAAGTGACGCATTTTACCAACGAATAGCATAAACATTTTAAAAATGCTGCGTTAACAGCTGTTTTTAACACGATGAAGTATTAAATTGAGGGGATAATAAATCCATCATTTACGATGAAGTATGTTTAGAAAGAACTTCTCTCATTAGTTGATTCCACGTGCATATGTGGAATCAACCATTTTGTTAGCGATTTCTTTCCACTTCCATCAATCTGTAGCTTTGAATAGCATTGTAATCAACACGAAGGAGCCTCCTTAAAGGAGCCTTTGATTGATCCCAGGAAGCTGCCTCGGCGAGTATGCTGACTAATGTGTTCTTTCTGTTTCAGGGTGTGCCAAACTGAGCGACATCTGTCGACAGCTCGTTGTCAGGGAGGATTACTACTCGAGACTATGAGGAGTGACCGGAGAGGGCTGCCGAAGAATAGCGAACAGATTCGCTTAATGTATGATTAGCTTCGTCTGCAACAAAAAGCTGTCCAATAAAATTATTTCTGCTTCTTCACTGGCTCTTATTATTTCATCTGTTTGCGTGCGCGCGAGAGAGAGAGAGAGAGAGAGAGAGCTTTGAATTCGCAGCGGAAGAAATACTACTGGTCTTAATAGATACTGATCATCTTCTGTTGATGATCGTCACCTCGTTGTAAAGCTTTCCTGTTATCCCTAGAGCAGGAACCAGCAAACTACGATCCTCGGCTCGAATCCAGTCCATCACCTATTATTATTCGGCTTGCGAGCTAAAGATGATTTTTAAATAAATTTCCTGCAAGAACCATGAAATGACTGATTCAGTAATGAGGGCTCTACAAATACGCTCTCCCACGGCTTCTGCCAGCTGGGCAAAATGGAATCTTTTTTTATTTAAGAAAAACATTATCTTTTATTAACAAAAGACAAGTAAGAAACAAAGAGCGCTTGCCAGAAAAAGATATAACAAAAATTTTTAAATTAGATATATCAAAAATAAAATAATAACAGAGACTCCAATAAATATGCCAAAGAGATTGTCGGGATTAAAAGAAGGACGAAAGAATATTATCTGAAGACACTCTAAATCTTGTCAGGAATAGAAAAGAGAATTGAAAAGATTTGCACAAGAGAAGTAGAAGAGATGTTAGAGATGATGAAAAACAACAAGGAAAACACAAAAAATTAGAACCTTCTGTCCAGGAAAATCAGCATTACAATAAAAATCAATATGAGAGCTGTCCAGAGGACAAAATAAATGAATTGCCATCGAATTAGATGCAAATGCACTAATCAAAGACAAAGACTAGTTAAAGGCACAGAACAGACCATAAGAAGATTATGTGAGGAAATAAAGAAGAAAAAATATGCCCTGATGTTTTAAAAGAAGTTCGGAATGCAGTGGGTAGCAGGAGTAATGGAAAGAGAAGATGGAGCATCAGTGGCAGTTCTGAAAGCAGGTGGTTAAGGGAAATTCATACATCATGCCTAAGACAGAAGAGAATACGAAAGGGTTGCAACAATGTTATCTTTATTAGAGTTTCAAAAATTTAGCACATCGTCAAGAATAGCACAGAGGTGCTATTCTTGAGACGAACTCGACGGTGACTTTATAGTTGAGTTTGTTACCACAGGACCAAATCTTATTCCTACAGAACGCGGGGGGCGGGGGAGGGTAAGATTGCGATCAAATGCAAAGGCATTAGTTTAAATTCTCGCGTGGCCACTGAGATTAATCTGGAATCTATGATAGCAGCAGTAAGGGGTGAGTCACAAAACATCCAAATTCCTGTACCATTTTCTGCCCATAGAGACAAATGGAGCTGTCAAGTCAAAACGACCTCCGTAACAAAAAGATTTGGATACACTTTTGCGAAGCGCATAGTGTCAATAGACACATGCACTTTTCCCTATGGGTATTTTAAAGGATAATTCCTTACACTCACATACCCCATAAGCAAAAAATGCCATCTATGGGACAGAAAACTCAACAACATTCTACCTGGTAGGTAAAAGTCCATGATTGTTTCCCAACACGATAATTTGCAGTGTCGCCCTTCTCTTGTACAGTTTTCACGTCAATGTTATTGTTACTATTATTCCACAACAGCTTTTTTTCTTTCTTTCTTAGAATTTAAAAAGAAAAAATTCATCTCGGCATGATTACATGGTGACTGTCATAAAAAAAATATAAATAAAAATAAATAAAAAATAAAAATTCTTGATTGGGAGATTTTTTGATATTAAAAACAAGTGTTGGTAACCAGGTCGGATCTGTGTTCACGACGAACATCGACTGTTGTTTTCTGATCGAATGTTGTGGCAATTCATCACGAGCACAAACTTCTAAACCCACTTTTCTTGTGGTGGGTTCTAACTCTAGTATGCTTACTAATTGTTCAGTGTTCATAGTCCAGTAACACAGAATGATCCTTTGTTACGGATAACGTACACTGAAATTCTTGATAAAGAGCCACTGTGATGTTTTCAGGAAGAGGTTCAGCAAATTTGACTTCGAGGCGCACACTTCCTCTTCTTAATAGGCTGACATGGGGGGGGGGGAGACGGCATTTTGATTTGACTGTTTTTAGCATCTCTGTCATATTTTAGTAGGTTTTCAATATAAGCCCTATAAGGATACGTGTCTGATGCCACATTCACTAGTTTATCTTGGAGAAAAAAGTCAATTTGACTGAACAGGGAATGGAAAAAATTATTCACAACACCAACTGAAGAATTTTCGATAGGTTTATTATCATTGTCAGTGATGCGCACACGAACGCGTAGGTATGATTTTCCCAAATCCAAGTATTCTTCAGATGTATGTGGTATGCAAAATTCCACAGGACCTCTACTGTCAGTACTGGATATTGGTTGGTAAGTGACATAAGAACTTCTTTCCACACACATGTTGACACGGAGGTGGGAAAGAAAGACTAACTCTGACATCATATCCTCAGCTAAAGATGTCGTCTTGCATGCGCTTTTTAGTATTCGTTTTTTTCTTCTTGCTTCCTTGACCTCTCTGAAGTAATCAACTCTGAGCCTTTTCAGCAATGGTTTTCCCAGCTTCTGAAGCTCTGTTTATAAAGGCTCGACGTAGAGGTACCCCTTCCACTACATCTCCTATCATATGCTGGACGGCTTTTAAGGCTTGACGACCGATAAATTGCGCTACAGGTTTTAAAAGTGGACTTAGAAAGGAGAAGGCACTTCTGAAAATGCTACCTAATCAGTACCCACGCAGTATTGGGGGGGCCCCTATAAACATTTGAGCCCCACCTGCTTGCATTGTGTAATATCTGAGATAATCAGTCATACTTCACTTGTCGGAAGTGTAATTTAACTATTGTCTTGCCGCCACGAAAGTGGAACAACTCGCCGCTGTCAGAACGAATTTCAATGCTAATTGGCTGAAATGTTTGGTTTCGTAACGGATAATAATCAGGATGAGCAAAAAGGCTGTAACACTTGGTGCTGCACTGAACAACTCGTAACAATGATGCGCATGTATCACCAACTATCTGTTCTTGGATTAAATCAGAATAAACAAAATATGCAGCTACACCCCTCTTTATATCAACTCGATATTTCCCTGTGATTGTACCTTTCAGTTTAACACCAATCTGATTAAAACTCAGTAGAAGGCCCAAATAGACTCCTTGGGAAACAACAGGTTGTAATCTTTTGGGACTGTCAGAGAAATGGTGTTGTTTGGGTTCTTTTTTCCAGTAATCACAGAACTCACATCAAACACAGCTTGAAGAAGTTCAGAGGGTAAATTTTAGCTGCCACGGGGAATCTTGGACACTTTGTAAAATCCTTCTTTAGACTTTTCGAAAACTTTATTTCCTGTGATGTTGTCGATATTGTTGACTCCTCCTCCAACTGCACGTATCATATGAAACTCATCGTAAACGGAATCGATGTTATTAAATTCTCCCGGAAAATGAATTTCGGCAAGAGAAACTTCCGATTTACCTTTAAGTCTGATCTCGTGTAGTAATTCCACTTGAAATTTCGTTTGCGTGTTTGTAGGAAACATTTTCATACTGGCGTTACTGGGAAGGGTTAAGTAAAACATCTTCGCTACGAACCCTAGAATTATACGATGAGGGACAACTGAGCCATAACTTAACAAAATACTGAAACTTTCCTTTCTGTTTGGGGTGTTTAAGTATTTGTTCGATTAGATACACGTCTTCCGGAAGTTCATTGGGTATATCAGTCTTTTGCAGTTGAGGTTCATAGAAAGTGACCTTCACTATCTATCCGTCCCGACTGTGAACTCTATATAGTACAGGGTTTCTATTAATAACCTGAGCAATAGCGAACAATTCTCGTGTCTAGTTACCCCAATACCATTTTCTAAATTTGTGGGTATCATCACTTAAAACCACACTATCACCTACTTGAAATTTTGGTTTGGTAGTCTCCTCTTGGGTTCCGTACAAATATTTCCAAACACGATCCTCGTTGTAAAGGTTAACTTCCAAAGGATCCATACCGATAGTGTGGTGTGGTGTGAGATTATAAGTATGTGCAAGGGTCGGCAAAACCTTCGTATAACTTTTACTTTTAGTATACGTCATCCATTTGTAGATCTTTGTTTTCAATGCTCTACTGCAATGGGTGCTTTCATTTTGCCCTTGGTCGTGTAGAAATGAATATTATGGTTCTTAAACAATGCACGAACTTTCTTGTTGCAAAACTCTTTTCCTTGATGAGTGTTTATGTAACATGGCACTTCCTCATTAAAAATAGACTCGAAAGCATTAACAACAGCGTCTGCTGATTTCTTCTTCAGTGTTCGAACCCACGCAAATTGGGAAAAACAATCAATGCATGCAAGAAGGAAACACACCCACCCATTCTCTTTTGCATGGGATGACATATCTGCCAAATCACATTGAAAAGTGTGTAAAAGTGTCGGGACTTTGATTTGATTGCGTTTAAACTTTCTTATGTCTCAAATATAAAGAAAGTTTTGTTGCTAACCAACTTTTCATAGTTTCATATGGCAAACTTGTATGTTTCTGTAAAGCTTTGTTAGTTCCAAAACTAACTACTGTATTAGGATTATAGTAATCTGTAACTTTTCCATCACTACCGATGATTTTTTTTCTTTGCAGGGGAAAATCAAGAACCATCGCAAAAGTGGCAGATACTTACTTTTATAGCAGTGCTGCTAATATTAGTGTATGTGGAAATTGCCATACTCATCTGGGAAGCAGTATCAAAATCAGGCAATCACACGTCTCATCAAAGAAATGTTACGACAAGAAAAACACCATATGCATTGATGATATCTGTAAATTCCTATTTCTGCAAATTGCATTGTAAATAATATCTTTGAAATAAATATGTAAACTTAAAAGAACAAACAGTGTCGTTGATGTGCTATGTATGTTTGAGTATGATCACTTTTGAAATAACCATGAATTCACACACGATTTGTTTATTTATTGAACTTTAAGATCTTAATTTTAGACAAATCAAAATATTAGGATGAACTATGAATAAAATATGAATTAGAATTAGAATATGAATATACAAGAAAATATGGATGAGCTATGGAAAAAAAAGTATGTGTGATGGACACCAGTATATAATTAAATTATTCAGAAAAACCTAATCACAGTGCCATCACGACTGTACTCTAAGAATTCCCACCCTTTAACAGGAAAGAAATACCCCAAAATGTATTTGAAAATTAGTACTATAAACAACCGAACACAAAACATGACGACAATGACGGACGTGTGTCACCCTGGGAAAATTCCAAGATATCTCAAAAACATCGCCACAAATCCATAAGCAAACCAAAACACCATGTGATTTCACAGAGAGAGAGACATGTGTTCCCCAGAAATTTCCAAACGCATAACGTCATGATTCTTAATCTCTAAATATTACCCACAATTCATTAAGCGAACCCAACACACCACGTGATGTCCTTAACAGACGAGGGACCAGATTCCAAACTCTATAATAACACACAGACACGTCACGATTCCTTATCTTATCTTGATCTGGTTAAAAGTGTCCCACCAATCACGACACGATTCCTTATCTTATCTTGATCTTGTCAGAAGTGTCCCACCAATCACGACACGATTCCTTATCCACTAATATATATCCCTTTTCCATTCAAAACAATAACGTCACTTATTTACAACTAAAAAATTATATCTACATCTCATAACAACACACACCCACGTCACGATTCCTTATCTTATTTTGATCTTGTCACTAGTGCACCACCAATCACGACACGAATCCTTATCTCTAATCATCACCCATAATTCCATAGGTGAACAAAACAAACAACGTGACGTCGCACACACATATTCTCCCAGGGAAATTCCTAATATTACAAACTCATGACATCATACACAATGACGTCACGATTACTTATCTTATCTTGATCTTGTCACTAGTGCCACCCATACTACTACTGATATAGCCTTGCAATGCGCAAGCAATTTTTCAAATAATATAGTATGTGGTAACTCATTTTTCGCTAACCAATACATAGATCTTAAAGCTCCTAGAAAAGCATCTCTCTGCAAGTTATACAAAATTGAAATTGATTTTTCAATTTGCTCTATTCCAGTTTCTTCTAGAATACATTTTCCAATTATTTCTGAACAAAAATCAGTGTGTAACTTGCTTTGTTCATAGTCAACCAAGCTTTCTTTCCGAAGTCGTGTGCATAGCATAGTTACTCAAGTCACTTCCTTGTTTGTGGGTCGCCTCTTTCCGTACTTCATACATGTGGAACATATCATTCCATTATCTTTCACCACTAACGAATGGAATTTTTTAAACCACTCACTGTTAATGCCAGATAAGTGGTGTTTAGACGCACGTTTTACATTTGAAAGAGACTGCAGAAATCGACGATTCTGTTGTGTCTTCGCTTATCGGTTTCATCTTTCTGAAAATAACTTAAGTGTGGTTTTCTGACTTGACATTTTACTTATTATGGGTAATTTAATAAATACAAAATATCACTGTTATTAAATTAATCAGAACAAATCACTGAATTGTGAATTGACAGTAATACCCGAGACACATAACGTGCATTATGTGGCAATTTTACTATTTATAACTATTAATTACTAGGAATGCTGTTGGATTCTGAATAAGGAGAAATTTAGATTATTAATATTCCTTACAGAATCCAACTTAATCCACCATACCAAAGGCTATACTTGTAAAAATTATTTGATATTAATCCCATTATTGTAAATTATTATTCATGTAATTGCCTTGAGTTTATTTATTAAATCTTATTAATTTATCTGAAATATGTGTTAGCAACGATGGAACCTTGTATTGAAATATTCTGTTTATTTTGATTATTCCTAATTTAATATTATGAGGAATTGTATATATAAGTTTAATATGCCTTATGTGAATTATAATATTTTAATTTTTTATTTATCACTACCAGTGTGTAAAGGTATAATTTTATGCAATATTTCTGTTTTTATTTTATTTTGTTTGTTATTATGGAGACGAGCTAGCGCGTGCTTGGATCTCCAGATATGGTATTCAATGGGAGAGAAAGAATTGACATAAGCTAGAGCATGAGAAACGGTTTTGGCGGGAAAAGGGAGAGAGGTATATAAGCTGAGAGAGGGAGAAAACTGGGGCTCTTCTCCCACTTAAGTCAGACATGAGACCAGTACACACGGATGCAGAAAAAGCTGAAGAAATAGCAAAGAACCTAGAAAAACAGTGTAGCCCTACATACGACAACTTGGACTTCAAGCATGTCTATAAAATCCACCTCCATGTCAGACATGCACTGAAAGTCACCGATACCTGCAACAACATACCCCCAAACACCTCACCAGCAGAAATCTATGAAGTTCTAAAGAAGCTAAAGAATAAAAAAGCCCCTGGCCCAGATGGCATATCAAATAGAATAATTAAATTGCTGCCCCGAAGAGCTGTGGTATATCTCACCACCATAATCAACGCCATGTTACGACTTAACTATTTCCCCAGCTATTGGAAAGTCGCAGATGTGGTCCCAGTGCATAAACCAGGTAAAGATCCACACCTGCCTGAAAGCTATCGACCCATCAGCCTAATCTCAAACTTAGGCAAAATTGCTGAAAAAATCATTCTCTCTAAACTCCAAGCCTCAGTAAATGAGTTAAATATTATTCCTAAGGAACAATTTGGCTTTAGACAACATCACAGTACTACTCAACAAATTCATAGGATAATTGAGTACATCACCACCGGTTATAATTGGCACCAGCACACTGGAGCAGTCTTCCTTGACATAGCGAAAGGATTACTACACTTTGGATTACTACACAAACTCATTTCAGCAGGCATACCATCAAATATCGTCCACCTAATTAAATCTTACCTCCAGGACAGACACATACAAGTCAAAATAAATGGTACGGTTTCAAGTAAGTGACAGATCTCTGCGGGAGTTCCTCAAGGTTCCCTACTGGCACCGATCTTATTCTCAATATATATGGCAGACATCCCACACAACCCAATGTCATCCATCTTACCACTTTATGCGGATGACACAGCAGTACTTGCCAGATCTCTACGACCACATTTTGTCACTACAAAACTGCAAGAAAACCTGCTACAACTAGAACAATGGTTCTCCAAATGGAGATTACAAGTGAATCACCCAAAAGAGTGTAGCAATACTTTTCACCAGAAGAATGGTAACTCCCATGGAGGACCTTTATCTATTCAACACCAAAATCCCCTGGCACACAGAAACAAAATATCTTAGAGTAATTCTGGACAAAAGATTAACGTTCAACCCACACAGCAAAGCCTTATGCACGAAGGCATCTAAAACCATTGCACAACTTTACCCTCTAATAAATAGAAAAAGCAAACTAAATACAAGAATCAAAGTGCTCCTCTACCTGCTGACGATCCGCCCCATGTTGACATATGCATCTCCAGCCTGGAGCCACACATCCAACACCAACATCCTCAGGCTACAGAGAGTGCAAAATAGGTGTTTGCGCATGATATTGGATGCACCGTGGTTTGTAAGGAACGTACAACTGCATAGACATACAAACATCCCTTACATCTACTCCTTCCTACTAACTACAGCAGAAAAATTCTTCTCAAAGATATCTACACACCTTAACGATCTAGTTAAACAGGCAGCAAACTATGAAGAAACTGACCTCTTCAAATACAAGAGGCCAAAAGCCATCCTAAATACTTGCGATAATGACTAATCTCCGTGCCCCCCCCCCAGGGCGAGCTCTCAGCTCATAAATTTTTCCTTCAATTCATCCTCCCTATCAGACAATGGGGAATGAAAGCATCTTGCTTCACCCTTCTGGCCAATGATGATATGTTATGTCAACTGAGGCTCTTCTCTTTTTCAGGACCGACTATTCTGGGACACGAGAGCATTGAGTGCAGCACAGACAGACAGACAAGGAGAATACAGAGAGGTAGCGAAGTAAATGCAATGGATTGCTGTGTCTAGAAATTTAGTGCTGTAATTGGACTATTTAAGGACTGGGAAAGTAATAGGCAACTGAGAATAATTCTAGAAGTTAAAGAATTACTACGTGTTCCATTAGTTTCATGGAATTTTAACAGAGAGCTGAATTGGTCGAATACTGTTAAAGGAATGAGCATTTTCCTCTATCCAAGTACGTCTATACACGTGAAGTGCGACTATTAATAATTCAGTTATCATTGAGAAGATTTATTCTAAATAGTGTTGCCATAGTGTGCTAAGTAAATATAGTTATAAAGTGTGCCCATAGTGAAATTGATGAGCAAAGGATTTATCCGGTAAGAACTGTCCAATTTTATGTTACTTCAGTGCAGAGATATGCGTGTAATTCCTCCTGTTATTCCCCACATTAACTATAACGTTTTTTTGCTGAAATCAGCCGGAGTATGAAAGTGTATACTCATGAAGCAGTTGTTGCCACCATTAATGTATTGAGACTTTACTCACTGTGTGATAATAGTAAAATTTGTTACTAAGAGATTTTGTGATATTGAACTCTGTTAAAAGTTATTTTAATATTATGAAAGCTATAAGTCTGATAACAGAATGCCCATAGACTGAATCTGTAAGAGGTTGTGACCAGTTAAGCTAAGACATTTATATTATCTTGTTCTCAGAATTGAGTTTATATGTATAATATATAACCTGAATTAAATGTTTTGTTTTGATGATTTTAAAATTGAGTTTGCCTGAATCTCTTTTACTGCACCTTCATGAAATTATCGGACCAAGCGGGAGCTTCAAAAATAAGAGATAAACTAGGTCTATGTAAGAAATAATATTGATATTAAATTAGTTGATGCTTGGTTTCACTACATTTCATTAGACTAATTTAGATATAGAGTGGTGTAGACTAAAAATATAAATTTCTCTATATTTAAATTAGTGATCAACCAGCAACTTATTACTTGTTTAAGAACAGAGTTAAAACAAGATGGCGGATCAAAAACAAGGAAATACGATCCAACAATGGGTATCACTCGAGACTGACGTCATAGTCCTCACGAGTTTCGAGAATTCCCCGAGATCACAACTATATTTCATGCGCAGACCTATTTTCTTTTACAAAATAAAATATTGAATACTTGACTCACGATCTTCGGACAAAAACCATTATTAAGAAAAATAAATGCAGATTTTTAACATAGAGTTTTGCCTTCGATTCGAATTCTCTCTCGTAAAAGATCTTTGAAACCGATCGATATCGCGAATTTTGTCTTCTTCCGCGTACGGATGGCTGTGCATCAGAGTGAATATCCGAAGCTCTCGAGATTGGCTTGCAATACAAGAAATTGAGCTGGTCTCACGAGTATCGAGACTCCGGTTCGATTTCTCATCACTATTAATTAAAAAATGTCTTAAATTATTTTTCCATTCTTACTTAATATTTATTTATTTACTTACTTATTAAAACTATAGAGGTATCAGTATAATAAATTCCTGTTACAAAATATATAGCAGAATCTTAAATAGCAAACTAATGAAATATTCCGAAAACTTTATTTTAAAGAAGTACAGAATGGATTTAGAAACACATATTGCATTTATTGACTTTGAAAAAGCATTTGACAAAGTTAAAAGAAGCATTTTACTTAACATATTAAAAGAAAGACAAATACCAAATAATATCCTAAAAGCTATCACAAGTATATATGAAAATAATCAAATAAGATTAAATCACGAGCTATCATATACGAGAGAGAGATAAACCAAGGGGTCCGACAGGGATGTCCCCTCTCAGCAACTCTTTTAAATATCTACTTAAATGAAATAATAATAAAATAGAGTAAAAATTTACATCAAGGAATTAAACTTTCACCTACAGTTAACTTAAACACTCTCCTCTTTGCAGACGACCAAATAATAATTACAAATTCTGAAGATAACTTACAGAAAGCTATTTTAAATCTAAATGAGATATCCAAAGATTATAGTATGATAATATCAACGGAAAAATCAAAAACTATGGCCTTTAAAGGAAAAGATCCAGCAAGAACTAAAATAGTAATAGATAACAAGATCTTAGTGAATTCATTTAACTACCTAGGATGTATGATCACATATGAAAATGAAAAAGATATAAAAGTGAAAATTGCAAAATATTTAAAAATAACAGGTGTAATTAACTCTATATTTAAACCAAACCTAGTTCAAAAACAAACCAGGCTAAAAGTATACAATACATTAGCCCTACCGGTCTTAATGTATGGAAGCGAAATCTGGACAATAAAACAAAAAGACAAACAAAGATTAACAACAGCAGAAAGGAAGTTTATGAGAAAAACTGCAAAGTATATCCTATTTGATCACAAAAGAAATGAAGAAATTATGAAAGAATTAAACCAAGAACCAGTAATTGAAAAAATTTTTTAAAAATATAAACATAAATGGATGGAACACGTTCAAAGAATGAAAACAGAAAGATTACCAAAACAAGCCGTAAAGTACAAGCCATTAGGAAAAAGAAAACCAGGACGTCCTCTTAAACGATTCAACGATGACTTCTAAGGCCGGAACAGACCATGCTAGGCCTAAATCCTTGATACGCATGATGATGACGACGACTTATTATTTACCCTCAATTCACAACATTAATTAGCCATGCGGTTTGCCATTCAAAAGGTCCTGGAGATAACATAGTATACCAAAGTTTAAGAGTTTCATACACACAATGTTCCGTTGTTTAATAGAATCAAAAGAACTGAACAGCTTCCACACAATAGTCAGTTTCGACAATGTCTTTTGGTTGGAAAAACCTGGACTCAAATACCCTCTAGGAAGAAAATAACCTTTACCAATTGAAAATCATTTAGATGGTCCATACGGAAATGTCAACGTTTATTCCTCCCGGAAAATCGGGATTTTCCTTTCAAAAAGCAGGCTATTTGCAGAAATAGGATACCACGGAATGATGATTACCACCCTGTTCCGTCAGATCTGGTTTCGAATGTCTGCCTGGCCTCCTGTCCTGTCAGGTGTCTTCTTCCTCCAGGAGATTGACTACCATGTGTCTCCACCATGTGCTATTCTGCACGTTTATGCTGCATTCCTCATGAGAGATAGGTCCAGTCTTCAATATTTTTCATCCGCTCCAGTCTTTGTCTCTTTCTTTCCCACAACAGTTCCTTCGAGAAGTGTCGTTTGTAAGCAGCTATGTCTCAGAATATGTCCAAGATAGCTGACTTTTCTCTTTTTAATTTCATCAGGCTCCTGTTTATGCCTACCATCTCTAGTACCTCTTCATTTGTCTTTCCACGATATCCTCATAATTCTTCGCAGCATCCACATTTTAAAGGTCTCCAGTTTTTTTGCACTCAGATTGGAGTGTCCACTTCTCTACTCCATATAATAATGTAGACCATATGTCGCACTTGGAGATTCTTAGTTTTTTTTTTTTTTTTTCAGATCTAATTCTCTAGATGTTAGTAGATTTTACATACTGTTGAAAGTTGACCTTGCAATTTCAATCCTTTTTCTAATTTCATCTTCTGTCTTGCCATTCTCTGTGATCAAGTGTCCGAGGTATATGTATGTTTGCACCTGTTTTAATTTATTTCTTTTATATTGATGCATATTTTTGGTATTTCCTTTTCTCTTGAAATTATCATGCTTTTTGTTTTTTTAAAGCTGAAACTGAGGCCATACTGTTCGCTGTACTTGAGGGTTTCATCTATAAGAGTTTTGAGGTCATATTTGTTTTCAGCTAGAAGTGCCATCTGCATATCTAAGGTTATTAATAGTTCTGCCCCCTACAGTGATTCCTTTGAGGTTACTAATTTTATTAAATATTTCTTCTGTGTACAGGTTAAAGAGAATCAGAGAAAAGATACAGCCTTGTCTCATACCTTTCTAAACTGGGAATTCTTCTGAGATCTCTCTATTTATTCTCAAAGATGCAGTCTGTACCTAGTCAAGATTAGTTAATAACCTAATGTCTTTTTCATCCATACCTATTTTTGAAAGGATGTCAATTAATTGTTCATGTTGGACATTGTCGAATGCCTTTTTGTAATCTATGAAGCAGAGGTACATATCTTTTTCTTTTTCTAGATATCTTTTTACGATGGTTCTGACGTTGAAAATACCTTCTCTTGTAACTACATTTTCCTTGAAGCCACTTTGTGTATCATTAATTTCTATGTTTATTTTTCTTTTATTTCTCTCAAGAATAACGTATAGGAGTTTTGATACTTGACTGATGAAGCTGATTGTCACGAACTCTTCACATCTTGTAGCTTTTTTTTTTTGGGGGGGGGGGGGATTGGAACGAACATTGAGTGATTAATATCGTTGGGTAGAAATCCAGTCTTGTATATTTTATTGCATAATTTTGTTAGAAATTTCAGTTCCTCCTTCATCGAGAGCCTTCAACCATTCTGCCAAGATGTTATCTATTCATGCAGCTTTGTGGTTTTAGTTTTCTGATGGCATTTTCAACTTCAGAGTAAAATGAATGGTCCTTCTAAATCAGTCTTTTCAGGAATATCATTTCTTTGCTGTTCATATAATTTCCTTGTGTATTCAATCCATCTTTCCATTTCTTTTTTATCCATTGGAATATGGTCTCTAATGACACTTGCATGATTTGCTGTATTTGTCATTTCTCTGCTTCTGTGTTTTCTATCAAGGTTTTATATATCTATACATTTATTCTTAATCCATTCCTCTTTGGTTTTCCTGCATTCTTTTTTTTATTTCTTTATTCATGCTTTTATATTAACGTTAACGTTAGTATTTTTTCATTCATCCAAGGTTTATTCCTTTTCCTTTTTAATTGTGGGAGTGTATTTTTGGCTGCCTCATTGATGTTATTCTTGAATGTTTGCCAGTTCATGTTAATTTCATCAATTGGTGTTCTACTTTCTGTGTGAGTTGTGGTGTCAGACTCGTTAAGGAATTTTGTGAATTCTTTTATAAAGCAGTCTTTAACTTCTTGGTTGTTAAGTGAGTCTGAATTATAAGTTTCTCTTATGAATGGTTGGCTTGGTATTTTAAGTTTTGATTTTTGCAATCACTGGGTTGTGGTCCGATCCTATGTCTGCTCCAGGATATGTTTTTGTTTGTTTTATTGCATTTCAGAATCTTTTGCTTATTATTATATAGTCAATTTGGTTTTCTATAGATATCCCGAGGGCTTTTCCAGGTATATAGTCTTCTGGTGGGGGGGGGGATGTTTAAACAGTGTGTTGGCAATTATTAGGTCATCATTGGTTTCACAGAATTGAATTAATCTTTCACCTCTTTCATTTCTGATTCCAAGCCTTTGGTTTCCAATGCAAAATGAGATTTTTTTCTGAGCCCACTTTTGCATTTAGGTCGTCCATCATTATAATAACATTATCTGACTTAGCACTGGAGATTGCAGTTTGGATGTCTTCATAAAATTGTTCCAACTCTTCATCTGGGTGGTCTTGGGTTGGCGCATATGCTTGGATAATATACAGGTTGAATGGTTGTGCAGTTATTTTGGCTGTTATGATTCTGTCATTTATGGGCCAACATCCCTGTAGAGATTTCGCAATTCTATTACTCAGGACAATCGCTACTCCATTAAGGTGCAAGTCACTGCCAGAGTAGAATATTGTGTGATTTTTTCCCTTCGTATTATGCCTGTATTTATCAACCTCACTTCATTGATACCTGCAATATCGGCCTTCATCACTTCTAATTCCTGGAGTAGGTTATCTAATTTGCCTACTTCATAGTGTTCTGACGTTCCATGTTCCATTTTCAAGAGATTGCTCCTGGTTTTCAGACAAGGGACATCTGAGAATATCCTCCCTCGAGGGTTTGGGATATTATCTTCATACACTACCTTAGTAGTTCTTGTCTTACAAATCCTGGTTTCAAGCTCTTCTTCCCTGTAGCTATAAGAGCTGATGGTTGCAGGGATCTCAACCACATCTCTAACTTCATATTGCGACATGGTTAGTTTCATGGTTGACAATGGATAAATACGTGGCGAGGCTCCAATCTCTTCGACGGCAGCTGGCCACAAGTCTCTTAGATGTCAGGAGTGTTGCTCTCGATGTGCCTCATATCTTGCTGTCATGCCAGTGATCAGTCAGTGTTGATTCTTCTGCCATCTTGGCCATTCCAGACTTCGTGCACATAAAGGTTGACATTCCCTATTTACAACATTCTATATTGCTGATACCCTCACTTAGTTTAATCCACCAGCCGAGGCGGTTTACCGGGGTGTGGCCATTGGTGTGCACTACCAACTTCTTGGAGCCATAAGTGAGAGTTGAGTGTATGTGAGGACCAGAGCCCAACATCCTGACCCTGAGATCAACAGCTGATATCGATACTAAGGTGCTACCTCTCCCTACAACCCATGGCCTACGCATAACTAAAACAGGACAAAGGAAGAGAATAGAATGTTTTGGTAACATCAGTGAACAGATAACTAGTTAATACAATTGCTTACAAATAAACTTTACAAGAAAAAAAAATCGGATCTGCAAATATTGAAGTAAATGATTTCATTATTTGGTAAGTTGCAATGAAAGTTCAGAATGGTTCACAACCAGAAAAACTTTCTCCCTTCCATGTATTAAGTCATAGCTATTTACATATCCACAATGGCAGATTCAGGGATTTAAATTTTGACATTTTATCAAAGCTCATTGCATAATGTTGCTGCCATCACATTATTGCCATATAATGCCAACTAAAACCATTGTTCTCCACTATACTTGTTCTTACTGGCCAAATGTTTTCATATCCTTTGCAAGCTCTCTAATTTTGTTATTAATTTTTCTTGCACTGTTTCCTCTTTTGAATGTAGACCAACATCATTTTCAAATGGTCATGACTAGTACTTGCAATTTTTGTCCTTCTCCCACTTTGAACTGCTCATGCAACATGCTTTCATTCTGTTTCTTGATCCTGTCATACCTACTTTGCATTAGTTCTACATATTCATTTTCTTCAGTGAAACAATCACCTCCTGCCTATTTCCTATTTCAGGACTGAATGATCACACACATCTGAAGAAGCATCTACTCAGTCGTCTTGTCAGATGTTATTAATTCTAGTGCCTGTATTTTTAAGTATTTCCTCTGCCACACCATTTGTGGAAGAGGAAAATTAGGAATCATTTTGTGTACTATCTCTCACTTCTAAGCAATTAAAAAAATAAAATAAAATCTGTTTTTTTTTTTTTTGTGCAGTGGAGCTTGCATCCTCCGCACTAGGCCGCCCAAAGATAGACTTCAGTTCAAATCTAGTCGCCAACTGGAGGAACTTTTTCTAAGCCTTTCGTCGACCAGTTCCCAAAGTTAGTCGATCTCTGGCATGGGCAACCGGATTTTTTAGTAACATAAACCCAAGAAAATCGACCATAGAACCCACATTATTTCAGAAAGTAACAAATCCTATTAGGGTTAGATAGTAAGAGATGACAGCACTTGTTTATCTGTCTCTTCATCAGTTGCCGCTTATAATTAGTGATTATCATGAGCCAGCTATATTTGATTGGCTAAAGTGGAGAATGAGCTGTCCACACAGTCTCAAAAAGACAGATAGGATTTAAAAGCCTATAAGGGAATAAAAGCTGTCAGCTGATTAATAAACCTGCAGGCTTTCATTCTGGAATTTATGATGTTAAATTTGTGAAAAAATTTCACATGGAGAAAAGACACAAGAAATTAGCCCCATTGACTATGTTATTATTGATAGTCAATATTTTCATGCTGGTTCAGGATTCAAGGGTATAAAGTGGATTTAAAATTAAGTGACCATTACTTAGTACTAAGTCAAATAAAAATGGATATCACATTGCAATGAACGGTAAGAAACTTTTAAAAATAACCAATGTTGAGCTTTGGTTATTTTTTGCTTTTATAGGTAACCTGTAGACTACACAAACATTACTGAAGAAGAAAAAAGAAAACAAGAACCAAACTTTGGAGTTTCAGTGGCAAATGCTGAAGAAGACATTGATTCAGCTAGGGAGGTATGTGGCGAAGTTGTCAGCAAGGATAGAAAAATAAGAATACCATGGTGGTCACAAGAAATTAAAGAAGCAGTCCTTGGAAAGAAGAAAGCATATCAAAAGTTCCTAGTAAATAATCAGCAGATGCCCTAAAACAGGGTCTCAAACGCAGCAAAGAGTCAATCAATTAGATGTACAGGGTGTCCCAAAATTCATGCAAGAAGTAATTTTGATAGAAAACACAGGTTTTTAATTAAAAATTTTAATTTCTTATTGATTCATAAAGCATACAGTATAGGGTTATGCATGGAATAGCATATCGGGTAAATAGCCTCCACGGCTTTGCTGGCACATACGCACTCTTTTGTCGACATTTTCCATGACCGTTTTGCATAAATGTGGCTGAATTTCGCTGATACAGCGCTCAATTTCCTCTTTCAAGGCGTGGGTGGTCGTTGGCATAAACTTTAGACTTCAAAAAACCCCAAAGAAAAAAGTCCAACGGCGTTAAGTTACATGATCTGGGCGGCCAATTCTGATCACCAAAACGGGAAATTACACGACCAGGAAATGACTCATGCAGTAATTGAATTGTTTCTCGGGTTGTATGGCATGTGGCACCGTCTTGTTGAAACCACATGTCGTCCACATCCATATCTTGCAATTTAGGCACAAAAAACTGGATTATCATGGCGCGATAGCGAGCACCATTAACTGTTATTGCCTTACCAGCCGCATTTTCGAAGAAGAATGGACCGATGATGCCTCCAGCCCAAAATCCGCACCAAACAGTGACACGTTGTGGATGCATTTGCTTCTCAACAATCACTCGTGGATTTTCTGAACCCCAAATACGACAATTTTGTCGATTAACGAAGCCATCACGATGAAAATGAGCCTCATCGCTGAAGATGATTTTGTTCGAAAAATAAGCATCCACTTGTTGTTGTTCCATAATCCATTCAACGAACTCTCTTCACTGTGTGTGGTCAGTAGGCTTCAGTTCTTGAGTCAATTGAACTTTGTAAGCATAAAGATGCAAATCTTTCGTGAGAATACGCTGTAGAGAGATTCTCGAAATGCCCAATTCAAGACCACGGTGCCGAATTGATGTTCCTGGACTCTCAGCAACACTCTCACGAACTGCTTCGATGTTTTCCGTTGAACGACTTGTTGAAAGAACCAGAGTGTATAAGATCACTGATTGATCCAGTTTCCTTGAATTTTTTTAATTAATCTCTTCACAGTTGAAGTTAAATCACTATTCCGATCATATTTTGTACGAAAATTGCGAACTGTAGCTGCCAAACCTTCATTATTTTTAAAATATTGCTCAACAATGAAAATGCGTTGTTCTTTCGTGTAGCGCTCCATTTTTAATAACTCTGAACTGTCAGCTGTCACGCTGTCCTTTTTTTTTTCTCATTGGCACCACTTTACCGCATAAATGGCGCTAAATTTAAATCTTGCGTGAATTTTGGGACACCCTATATATCAGACGCGGGCTGTATTCAATATTATTCTGTGAACCAAAACAAATTAAAAAAAAAAAAAAAGAACGACTCAAACAAAGGCCCTTTTGTTGTAGAGCCTTTACGACTTATGTAAACAGTTACACCACCATCTAAATTTATAAACATTTTTATTTTTAAATTTTAAAAATATAACAAGTTTAGAAAATATAAGTTCAATTACATTTTATTCAAACTTTAAGAAAATTATTTAACTACATAATTTTGACTTACAAAAAAAAAAAAAAAAATTATTTACGAGTCCTTTTTTGAATTTGATTTTGATCCCGAAACCCGACATGTCAATATCTGCTTTTCCTTTCGTGTTGCAATATGAAGTATTGCATTTAATCTAGAATCTTTTATACGTGAGCAGAACTTTAACTTATTAAGTTTCATAAGTGAAAATAATTGCTCACATACATAGGTGCTTCAAAGATTGACAACATTTTTTCACAATTAATTTTATATTTGGGATATTTACTGCCGAGGTATTTATAAAAATGTGATATGCAACTTCGTTATCTTTATTTTTTAGTTTATTGCACTAAAGTTCAATTACTTCCATTTGTAATTCTTCAATATTAATTAAAAACGGTGAACTGAATAATAATAATTCATTTTCAAACTGGTTGAAATCAGAAAATCTTTTTTCAAATTCAATTTGAGTAATGTACTTTTCAGCATCATTATTTCGAAAAATCGATTTAAATGTAGAAAGTGGGTTAAATAATTCTTTGCCAACTGGGTTTGCAGAAATGACT
The DNA here is from genome assembly GCF_054136105.1 of Typopeltis vanoorti. Taxonomy (NCBI): domain Eukaryota; kingdom Metazoa; phylum Arthropoda; class Arachnida; order Uropygi; family Thelyphonidae; genus Typopeltis; species Typopeltis vanoorti. The sequence goes on along the minus strand of NC_143565.1, from coordinate 82,774 downwards.
TAATTATACATATGACATATCAACTGTTCACGTCCTTGCAGAGCAGTGTTTAAGTGGCTTGTTATGTCAACTAAAAAACTCAAGTCTTTGCACCAATCTTCATCGGTGAATTGAGGAATCAATTTTCCTCAGAATGAAGTAAACATGCAAATTTCTTTTAAGAGTTCAAACATCTTTTTAAAACGACGTCACGACTAAGCCACCTAACCTTCATATAATATAGCAAACTGCTGTATTGTGCATCAAATTTTCATCCAACAAAGCATTGAATTGTCGATGATTCAAGGCATGAGAGCGTAATCAGTTTACTGTTTTAATTACTACACTCATGACGTGTTCCATCTTTAGTTTTTTAGCGCAAAGTGACTCCTGGTGCATTATGCAATGAAACGATTTAGGTTTGTCCTTGCACAACATTTACTTTTTCATTTGAAGTTTTGTAACAAGTCCGATGTTAACACTAACCATAGTAGGAGTCCCATCTGTAGTCATACTTACTAATTTTGACCAGTCCGCATGAGCATTTTCAAGACTTTTCTCAATACACAAATATGTTATTTTCTGTCGTTGTTCCTGACATAGGTACTACATGCAATAGTTCTTCAGTCACATTCACATCGTCCTGGGAAGTATTAATAATATCTGTACATTCGTCAACTGCAATGGAAAATGCTACAAAACTCTTTATTTTTTCATGCAATATATCTTGGAAGTTCTCTGCTATATCTTCAACACGCTCCTCAACTTATTTCCTGATGGGCTTATACTTTGAAATGCTTGCTTTGTTTTTTTTTTTTGGACATATGATTTCGCCTGCACTTAAAATACAATTTTTAATAAATTCTCCATCAGTAAAAGGTTTCAAAGGCCAGTTTTTTCACTTATGACGTAACTACATTTAACGGCAGCATCACTTGTTGTGATAACATTCGAAAATATTCTGTTGAAACTTCAGTTCATTTTTTTAAATCTTTAAGTTTGTCATCACGCATCTTTTCTGTATATTTATCAGTTCTTATGGTTTGTTTCATAATGGTATTTTAGGCTATATTCTTTCACCACGGTGACACTTTGTCAACATATCAACCATGTTGGAATATTTCTTACTTCCACAAAGAAATACGCCTTCCCCCATTTTTCTTGAAAAGCTCTGCCTTCTTGATCTATTTTTCTTTTTTTAACTTTAAATTATGACAATGTTATGGGCCAAAAAATACAAGTTATTGAGATAACTTTTTATTAACACACTATCATATTACAAAGGTAACCTGTAACTCATTGATATTGATCACGTGGCTCAAAATGGCTGCGTGACAAGTAACTTCCATTCAGTGTTGCCAACATTTGATGATAGAAACATGGTACAAAGAATTGTAGTAATAAGTTTTACTTTTGTTTAAAGCTGTCATAAAACATTTAGAAGTTTGAATTTTTTTTCTGTTTTAATCTCCGGAGGATGTTAGAAATATTGATCTTTAGAAAAGAAATCATTAAGACCACTGGCTGGATACAGAGCCTTTGCGGGCCGTATTATGGCCCGCTAGTTTGCGACCCCTGCCATAAAAGAATATAGAAAAAAAAATGCAAGAGCTAAGCCATGTGTAAAGGAAGCTAAACATGAGAAGACTTTGTGTAAGAGTAGTAAAAACGTGCAAGTAGGGTGACAGTGGCACTCTTCATGGTGAATACTTGTTTTCAGGAAGCCTCTCAGATTTAAATTGAGATTTGTAGAGTAGCATGGCTTTCTTCCATCTTATGAGGTGGTCTTTCTCTAATGCATGTTGAGGTAATCAAATACAAGAGAGCAACTTTTTCGACTCTCCATTCCAGATGTATCTTTTTTGTCCCCCCCCCCTTTCCAGACTAATGTAGTTTGCCCACCCTTCTGAAATATTGAGTTCTACACTGGAAGGGGATAATGTACACACCTGGGAAAGAGAGAGGGTCTAGGAAATCTTTAATCTGTATTAGGCAGGTAGAAATTTTTTTAGTGGCTCATATACAGTGTTATGATTCTGTGTCGTTTTTCAGGAGGGAGCCAAGTTTATCTTCTGTGCTTTGGATGTAAGGTAAAGATAGTGTATGTATAGTCTGGAATAAGGGATTGTTCTTTTTTAAGTTTGGTGAGGGTTTTTTATTGTATCTATTTTGTTGAGTGATATGGTACAAACCTGTTTATGTGCAGTGGGACATGGAATTATTCGAATGTCTGGCATTTAACCCCCCCCCCACCCAACACACACACATCAAGCCCAAAGTATAGTTGAGGTATGCAGACGATATCTTTACCATTTGATCACATAGTCCACAGGGTCTATTCAACTTTTTACATTTCCTCAGTAATATCCATCCTTGTATTAGTTTCACTCTCTGGAAGAAGAAAAGGAGAGGAACTCTTGCCTTACTGGATACTTTAGTTACAAAGGCAAGCAGATGGGTCTCTCATTTGTTGAGTTTATTGGAAGCCCACACACATAGAGGCAGATGATACCTACATGTCACCATCCTGTCTAGAAACTTGGAATTTTCAAAACTTTAGCCTTCAGGGTAAAGAAAATTTACAATAAAAATGTTAAGAGGGAGTTGAGGAGATAGGCAGCTTTTCATCCTAAGAGAGGAGAAAAAGTTAAACATCTGCTCCTTGAAAGACAGCACTACGGCATATTTTAAAAAACTGTTGAACGAGAAGAAAAAAACAGAACACCTCGCACAGTTTCTTCGAACCTATGAAAAGCAATTCTCTTTCAACCTCGACAGAAGGAAGCATTGTCACCCCAGAGATTACACCTGCAGAAGACTTCTACCCAACACTAATCATTTTTTTCTCATCTCTCCATTGCCTTAGCATGTACGAGAGAGGGACTGGAAAGTTCTGATAAACACCCAGAGCAAAAACGATATTAAAACAACTGATATAACCACAAGAAAAAAAAAAAAAAAAACTGAGGATATAAGACTATAAGAACACAAGTTACCTTCATAACACTGCTACTAATATGTTCTTTCTTGTGGTTATATCAGAACTTATCAGTTTTATAAATAATAAAACTTTATTATTTATTATTCAATTTATGTGTAATACATGTTAATTGCAGATCCTTTGCTGCAGATTGTGGATCACACCATAAGCTAGTATTAGAAAACCTAAGAATAAAGTTAAAATCTGAAAGCACTTTTAGAGTTAAAAGGAGACTGAATGTAAAAAAACTACAAGACAACAATATTCTAAGAAAATATCAACTAGAACTAGATAAAAACCTGAAGGAACTACCAAATCAGAATATAAACATAGAAGATTGGCACAAAATAAAGGAAATATTAAAATTGGCAGAAAATACAATAGGTTACACAGAAAGAGAAAGTAAAAAGGATTGGATCTCAAATGAAGTAAAAAGGTTAAGCGATCAAAGGAAAAGCATGAAATTAAAACAGAACTATAATAGAGATGAATATAATAACTAAGGAAATAAGAAAACTAGTTAAAAGAGATGAGAATAACTGGTTAGAAGAAATATGCAAAATGACAGAGATGCTATCAAAAGAAAATAACCTCCATGGATTATATAAATCAACAGATCAAATTAGTAAGACACAGACAACAAAAATGATAATGATCAAAAACAAAGAGGGACAACTAATTGAAAGTAAAAGAAAAAGAATGGCCAGGTGGGAAGAATACTCTAGAGCAGGGGTTCCCAACCTTTTTGTTTCCTAGAGCACATTCTAAAATACCGATAGGGCGACGGGCACCATCTATTTTTTCAAGCAAATTTTTTGAATTCATTTGTTATATGAATACATACAAAGTTTACATTATAATCAAATGTTTTATTACTTAAAAGTTTACATTATATAAAAATTTAAATATATATATGTAAGTTAGTGTGATCTTTGGCATTGCATTTCATTGGCCAGTGCTTCATAATTAGGAGAATATGATGATATTCCAGTTCTTAAACTGGAATGAACAACTTCGAATGCGTGTCTACTTAACATTGTATGCGTTTAATACTCGTCATGTGTCATTAATGTATGCGTCATATAGCATGCAATGAATTATTGCGCGATTATTTCAAACTATACGGTACACGGTTGAACAGCAGCGGGCACACACAAATTAGTCGACGGGCGCCATGGTGCCCGCGGGCATAGGGTTGGGAACCCCTGCTTTAGAGACTTATATAATCAAAACAACTCTCAGGATATTACTATTCCAGCCACTGAAATGGAAGAGGAAACAAATATCTTTACCAAAGAAATAATAGCACACAGCATAGATAAACTTAAGACTAGGAAAGCACCTGGTATTGATCAATCCACGCAAAATTTTTAAAAGCAGAAAAGGAACAATTTTTGGAACCATTAACAACATTATTTGAAAGGATCTACAAAAATGAAGCAATACCTACTGATTGGACCAAATCAGTTATAAACTCCTATATACAAAAAAAATGAGATAAAACAGAATGCAATAATTACAGAGACATTAGTCTCCTCAGTATTCCAAGTAAGGTTTTTATGAAAGTACTCCAAAATCAAATTAAGCCACATATAGAACTAGCATCAGAAGAAGAAGAACAAGCAGGTTTCAGCACAATCGATTAACTATTCACCTTATAGCAACTAACAGAAAAGACACTAGAGTACAACCAAAGTTGTTATATAAATTTCATAGACTTTCGTCAGACTTTTGATTTAATCTTTAGAAGAGAACTATGGGAAACTATAAAAGAATTTGGAATTCCAGACAAAACTATAAGAATAATAAAGAATCTATATGAGAAATCTGAAAGTGCAGTACGAGTGGAGTAAGACAGAGATGCAATCAGTCACTGGACCTGTTTAATCTTACACTGGAAGAAGCAACCAGTAAGGCCTTAAACAAAGAAGACTCAGGAATCAAAATATAACAAATTTAAAATTTGCAGACGACATTGCATTACTTGCAAACACAGAAGAAGATCCAAACGAATTTCTGATAAAATAGAGGAATATATAAAATTTGGATTAAACCTAAATACAGACAAAACAAAAATAATGCAAATAGGGAAAAGAAACATCAATCTGAAAATTGAAATTGATAGTAAGAATCTAGTATAGATAGAAAACTTCACCTACCTTAGAGGAGTAATTGAGTACAACGGTGAAATTACAAAAGATATAAACAGACGAATCAGTCAAGCATATCAAACTTTTGAATGACTTAATAAAATATGGAAGTCAAGAGACATCAAACAAGTAACAAAAGTAAGAATCTATGAGACAATGGTTCTCCCAATACTCCTCTATTTAAGTGAATGCTGGAATCCCAAAAAAGCTGAAGAGAAAAAATTATTAGCTACTGAAATGGGTTGGCTAAGAAGATTACTTGGAATATCTTTGCTGGATATAGTAAGAAATGAAGACATAAGGAAACAACTAAAACAAGAAATAACAATAATAGACAAAATCCGAGAAAGAAGACTGCGATGGTTTGTCCATGTAACCAGAAAGATTACCAACTAAAGCCTGGTATACAACGATGGAAGGTAAAGTAAAAGATCTGAAGGGCAGCCCAGAATTTGATGGATAGACAAAATAAAATATTACCTGAAAACTGTGCACCTCACACATGAAAGAATTATTCCAGTTGGGCTGATTTGGGATTTATACATAGTAACTGGTCAGAAGAGAAGTATCATTATGAGCAAAAAAGGAAGCTAAGTTTTTTGAAAGAGAGGCTGCTATAAGAGTGATGTGATTATGCCAGTAAAGATTTGGAGTGCAAGTCAGTCCAAGAAGGAAGAGAGAGAGATTTGATTGACTGTCGAGCTGAGCATTATCAAAAGTAAGAGAACTAAGAAAAGTAGTTTTTTTGCAAGAAAAGAAAACTTTTTTTTTTTTTAAGGTGACTAGGCTGTTTACATCCCCATTATCAATACTGTTCAGATCAATATTCAGTACACTTGTTTGAAGCTTGAGATGTTTGTACAGTGGAAGGCCTATCACAAGAGTAGGATGATAGGAGAATGCCATCTTCAACAAACTATGAATAGGTTAGTAGTCAATGAGAGCAGGTCATTTATATAAATCAGGAAGAGGGACAGATGAAATGGCAGAGCCCTGAGAGACACCTGCATTAATGTCTGGAGAGGGGGGGGGAGAGAGTGCACCTTCCACTCATGTTGAAAGTTTATTTTTCACTTGGTTAGACTATAATAAATTTAGTTTAATCCTTTATCCAAGTGTGAGCACACAAAGTTTGCACCTGAAAGTATCTTCAGGACTGGGGTAAGGTAGTACAACACCAGGCAACTCGTTGCAAAGGTGGAGCAAGTTTACATCAATCCTATCTCAGTATTTGTGGATGTTTAGTGTGGATGGAAGAAGGGTGTGTGCGAAATGTGACCTGAACGAGGAATTGATGAATGCGAATATGAAGTTGATGACAGAAAGTGCTAGTACCGATTGTGTCGTGAGTGCACGTTTGAAAGAGAATGGCGAGAAAGACAGGCGAAAAAATGTTAAAAAATCAGGAAAAAAGAAAAAGAGCGATTTGACAACCGTAACGGATGTTAAAAGGGACGAAAGTGAGGCGGAAAGAAACGAAATTGAGAGAACGAATGAAAGTAGAAATGGCGTGGTGCAGAAACCGCAAGTAAAAAAAAATCGAAAGAATGAATGATAGCGAAAAAAGAATGACTGATGGCGAAAGTTGGACGCATGTTGGAACGAAAGTACTAAACCAAAGAAAGATGAATGACAGTAAAAGTGAAAAGAATGATAGCGAAAGTTGGACGCCTGTTAATCCGAAAGTACGGAAACAAAGAAAGATATGTGAGAGTGAAAGTGAGAAGAATGACAGTGAAAGTTGGACGTATGTTGGACCGAAAGTACGGAAACAAAGAAGGATGAATGAGAGGGAAAGTGAGAAGAGAGGGTCGAGAGTTAGAAAGTTAGAAAGATTTAATGATAGAGTGAATGTGTCGCGAGGTTCAGAAGGTGAATTGGATTGGATGAAGCAAGAAATGAAATGGATGCGGAATGAAATTAAGAGAATGCAGGTCAAAACTATTAAAATAAATCATGATGGCATGAAAGAGTTAACAAAAGATGAGCGAGTGGCGTTTTATGGCGACTCCATTATTAAAGGTGTGCTAGAGGATAAAATGCACAAGGTATGTTTTCCAGGCGGTAAAATGAGTAGAGTGATTGAGGCATTGAACATGAGGCGGGAAAGAGCAAAAGAGTTAATTGTATTAATTGGAACAAATGATTTGAGAGAGAACAAAGAGCATGTCAAAATGAATGTCAGGAGACTGCTTGGAAAGATAAAGGAGAATAGTGTGACAGGAAGGGTGGTCAGTGTGTTGCCTAGGTATGATTGTGGTGAAATGAGGCGGAGAGCAAGGATTATGAATGATATTCTGGCTGAAATGTGTGAGGAGATGGGAGTACAGTTTGTTAATGTGTGGAATGAGTTTGAGGGACGAAGTGAGCTGTATGGGAGCGATGGACTGCATTTGAGTGGTTATGGTGTGAGTCGCTTGGAGAGACTGCTGCTGGAAGGTAGAGAAGTGAATAGAGAGAATGAATCAGATCAAGAGGGGAGTGATGTGGAAGAGCAGGAGAGTAAGACAGGAGAGATTGAAGGAGTGGAAATGAATGTGGAAGTGAGTGGTATGAGTATAGATAATGAGAGAATGGGTGTGCAAGAGGAGCAGGGAAACGGGGAGGCTCAGGGTGGACAGGGATACACAGCGTGAGAAAGGTGGATGCTCCAAGAGGAGGTGAGAGAATGTGTAGGCAGGAAAGTAATGGGATGATCAGGGATCAAAAGGAAACAGATGGAATTGCAAAGGGTTCTAAAATGAAGAAGCAGAAAGGGAAATGGCCCCAGTCCAGCATGGAGAGATCACATCGAGTGAGTGGTATCAGTGGAACTAGCTGTAGATCCAGAAATGAGTTGTTGTGTTTGTATACCAATGCTAGAAGTATAAGAAACAAGGCGGATGAAATGGTTGCACTAATTGCGTCTGTGCACCCAGAGATTGTCGGAATAAGTGAGACATGGTTAGATGAGGATGACATCCTGACAGGAATAGAGATGGAAAGGTATGATGTGTTTCGTGAGGATAGAAGGGGTAAAAAGGGAGGGGGAGTGCTATTGATGATAGAGAAAGAGTTATGTCCATACAAGGTAGAGATGCAAGGGGGAAATGGGGCCAGTGGTTTTGAGGCAGTATGGTGTGAGATAGAGGTGAATAGAATCAAATACTTGGTGGGATGTTGTTATAGACCTGGTAATGTGGATGGTGGTGATAGTGAAATGTATAGTCAAATAAGCCAAGCAAATAAGAAAAGGGTGATCATTATGGGTGATTTTAATTATGGCAATATAGACTGGAATGAAGAGATAGCAACTGGAAGTAAAGAAAATGAGTTTCTTGAGTTTTTGAGGGATAACTACCTCAGACAGTATGTAACAGAGGGCACAAGAGGATTAAGGGTCTTGGATTTGGTCATCTCATCGGAGGATGTAATTATCAATGAGGTATCAAATCATCCACCAATTGGTGAAAGTGACCATGAGGTGATTACTTGGGTGGTTGCCAGCAGTGCAAGGACCCCTGTGAAAAAAGGGTATATGTGGAACTACAAGGGGGGTGATTATGAAGAGCTCAGGAGACAGCTTGCAGGTGTAGCATGGAATGAGGAGTTAGCTGGAAAAGAGATCAATGCAGCTTGGGGGATTTTCAAAAAATATTTAGTGGATGCAATGTCTAAATGTATACCACAGGTGAGAAGGTTAAATAAGTTAGGTGTGAGATGGATGAATAAAGAGATTAAGCATGCAATACAGAGAAAAAGGGCATTGTGGAGGCAGCATAAGAGAAGTGGAAGTAACCAATTTCATGAGTTCTACAAAGACCAGGCAAGGAGAGTGACTTGGTTGGTGAGAGTAGCTAAAGAGAGGTATGAACAGCAGTTAGCTAATGAAGCTAAAAAGAATCCTAGGGAGTTCTTTCGATATGTAGCCAGCAAAAGAAAGAATGATTATGGAAGGATGACATTGATTGGAGGAAATGGTATAAAGACAGCTGTTGCAGAATGTGTGGTGGAGATACTTAATGAGCAGTTCATAAAGATCTTTCAATCTTGTGAATGTGACTTCATGGAGAGATTAAGAGCAGTTGATGATGGGGAGGAGAGACTGACTGTAAGTGAGCAAGAGGTGTTTGGGGAGTTGAGTAAACTAGATGTAAATAAGGCTGTGGGACTTGATAATATATCACCACGTATTCTGAAGGAATGTGCCAGAGAGTTGACACCTGCCTTGACATATTTTTTTAATACGAGTCTTGCACTTGGTCAAGTCCCTAAAGAGTGGAAGGAGGGCAAGATTGTGCCACTTCATAAAGGAGGTGATCGAACTCAAGCATCAAACTATAGGCCTATCTGTGTGTCGGGTGTTGTGGTTAAGTTGTTGGAGAAGCTTGTGAGAGCTAGAATCCAGAGTTGGGTTGACAACAATGGTATAATCTTTGATGGACAGCATGGATTTGCTAAAGGGAGGTCGTGTTTTAGTAATCTACTTACTTATTACAATAAAGTGACTGCTTCCTTGGACAGAGGAGAAGGATACACAGTAATATACTTGGATTTCACAAAAGCTTTTGATAGAGTGCCTCATGATAAGTTGACAGTCAAACTAGAGCAGATGGGGTTGGATATTAGATTAGTGCATTGGATTGGAGACTGGCTATCTGATAGGTATCAACAAGTTGTGTATGGGGGTGCAATATCCAGGAAAAGGAAAGTCACTAGTGGAGTGCCTCAGGGATCTGTTTTAGGGCCATTACTATTTAACTTGTATATTAATGATATTGGCGAAGATTTGGATGGAGATATTCAGTTGTTTGCAGATGATGCAAAGTTGGGAAGAACCATAAAGAGTAGTGAAGATGTTGTGGCCTTGCAAGAAGACTTGAATAAATTGAGTGATTGGGCAAGCAAATGGGGGTATGAGTTCAATGTTGCAAAATGTAAGGTTTTAAAATTTGGAAAACAAAGATGGGATGCAGAATTTATGCTTGGTAAGAATATATTGTTGGAAGTAGAGGAAATAAGAGATCTGGGAGTGATAGTGGATAAAGATCTAAAATTTAGGGGTCACATCGCCAAAATTGTGAAGACAACACAAAGACTTCTGGGAATGATGAGGAGAACACTGACGTGTAGAAGTAGGGAGATTCTTGTTCCATTGTATAAGGCTTTGATTAGGCCACACATGGACTATTGTGCCCAGATTTGGTCACCTGGTTTTCAGAAGGATGAGGAGATGTTGGAAAGGGTCCAAAGGCGACTGACTAAGGTAGTTTCTGACCTCTGGAATGTCGAGTATGAGGAAAGATTGAAAAGATGTAATTTGCAGAGACTAGTGGAGAGAAGGAAGAGGGGAGATATGATAGAGACCTACAAGTTGGTAAGGGGTTGCTATAGGATCAATGGTGGAGAAGTTCTACAGCGAATAGTGGGAGATCAGGGGAGAACCAGAGGTCATCCCTGGAAACTGTATAAAGAGGGTGTGAGTAGGGGAGTGAGAGGCAGGTTTTTTTCGTGCAGAGTTGTGAATGATTGGAATGCCTTGCCTGAGAGTGTGGTGTCTGCAAGGAGTTTGAATGTGTTTAAGACCCGGTATGATGAGATGTGTGTGAGATAAAAGGACCTCCTAGATGAGTCTTTGACTCCATGAGGTCTTGTTTAATAATAATAAAAAATAATAATAATAATCTCTTTGGGGATATGTATAATGTTATGCATTAAGGGCCACTACCCAGACTAGTTTCGACCTTTATTGAGGTCTTTTCAATGGGAGCCAGGCCCAGATGTGGAGATACCAGGCAGAAGCAATAGCAAGGCCATCTCTACCAATAGGAGTTGCCAAAAGGTGTGCCACCTTTTTTTTTTATTAAATTACTCTGGATTTAGAGAAAGATGTTGAAAGTTTATTTTTAACTTGGTTAGACTATAATAAATTTAGTTCAATCCTTTATCCAAGTGTGAGCAAACAAAGTTTGCACCTGAAAGTATCTTCAGGACTGGGGTAAGGTAGTACAACACCAGGCAACTCGTTGCAAAGGTGGAGCAAGCTTACACAATCCTATCTCAGTAGCTCCCATAATGCAAAACATCTCCTTGCAGATATGTATAATGTTATGCATTAAGGGAACGGCAAGGAGATGTGTTTTGCATTATGGGAGATACTGAGATAGGAGTGATATAAGCTTGCTCCACCTTTGCAACAAGTTGCCTGGTGTTATACTACCTTACTCCAGTCCTGAGATACTTTCAGGCACAAACTTTGTTTGCTCACACTTGGATAAAGGATTAAACTAAATTTATTATAGCACCTTCCACCATTAAACATGGAGATTGATCTGAGAGAAAACTGGCATTCCAATTATAAAAGCAGTCCATATGATGCAATTTATTGAGATGCCCTTGATGCTAGACCCTATCAAATGCCTTGGAAATGTCAAGGACAGTTTGGGGATCAGAATTTAGTGTTGTAGGGGTGGGTATTCTAGGTTTGTTGATTTGTATAGTGCACAGCATTGTAATTTTGAGACAGAGGAATGTAATATGCTATCATTAGCAAAAAAGGGAGAGGGGAGAATGGATTGGAATTGGAGGGAAGGTCATATTTTGATAAAGGGCAGATTAAGAAACAGAGACTTGAAATATATAAGCATTAATTGCCAAGATTTTGAGGGTAAAGATCCATCCACTATTGCATAGAGTGTATTACCAGAAAGAAAGTTGCAAAAATCAAATGATGACCAGATGGGAGATCAGGCATTTGTGCTGAATCTTAATTATAAGACATGTTACAGATATCATGCGATACCACTGTTTTAGTTTCTCCAGCATTTTCATGGCATTTGTCCATAGGTAAGTGGTGGAGGAAAGAAGATTCCCCTATTGATCAACAGTGGCAGAATCTTCACTTGCTATCTTTATTAGTTGAGTGGTGGTTTCTAGATAGCTTAGAAGTTGGCTGTGACTGATTTTTCAGTTACTTTAGAAAAGAATAGAAGTGAGATAAGAAGATGTCATCATTCTTAGGAATAGATGGAGATATGGGCTGGATATAAAAACTAACATATTAAAAGACAGCTCAAAACATTATTCGGTTCCAACACAAAGACCTTCAGAATGATAAGAGAAATGCTGTCAGGATTAAGTATCCAAACCAGACTTTTTTGAAATCTAAACTACACAATTCTTTTGATTTCTTTCTGGTATGAAGTAAACAAAGGCATTAAACTAGAAGAAAAGGGAGAAGTCAGAATATTGCCTTTTCTGTGGTCATGTTAGAACAGGAAATATTAATCAAAACAAGAAAATGAAGGGTAGAAATCATTATCATCCCACTTTACATTCTTATAATTCCAGACAACTAAGAAATGAGAGCAGTAATGCAAGCAACCTCATGTTACTTCATGGGAAAAGAAATCCACATGAGGTTGCCATCTGAATTGTCCACAGGATAAACAATTATAAATATTCTGAAGAGTCATTAGTGAGGAAAACAGCAAGTGTTCAGAGAGTGGTTAGAATTAAATTGGTATGAAGCATATGAACGACAGCATCTCTACTTACTAATTATGATGGTTAGAAAAAAAAAAAGATAAGTGACTTCGATGTTAGGAAGGTTGGACTGGAAAGCTCAGTATGTTTGATGAAATTAGGAAATCATTCAATGCCACTGAATAATTTGGTTGGGAACAAGTAGAATATGAAGGATATTAGGAGGTTGTTGAGGAGAGTGAAAGATAACAGTGTGGTAGAAAAGGTAGTCAATGTGTTTGCCCAGGTATCACAGACAAATGGAATGCATTGCCCAGAGTATGGTGTGTGCATAAATAGTGAATGCATTTAAGGCATGGCATGATGAACTGTTTGTTACAATGGGACTCACATGATGAGTTTTTGGATTCCATGAAGGTCTGATGATGATAATGATAACAATAATGAGCAGAATGGTGAATAAAGTAGAATCTGAAAGTTTCAAAAGTGGCTGTGATTTTTCAGACTGGAGAACAGAAATAAATATAACTGAGACCACATATATTTAAGAAATGGTTCTATAAGGTTTTAGGAGGATTGCCTGTTTTTTCTGCATGTGATCACTTTGTTTTTGCTTGTGATAATGATAACAATAATGAGCAGAATGGTGAATAAAGTAGAATCTGAAAGTTTCAAAAGTGGCTGTGATTTTTCAGACTGGAGAACAGAAATAAATATAACTGAGACCACATATATTTAAGAAATGGTTCTATAAGGTTTTAGGAGGATTGCCTGTTTTTTCTGCATGTGATCACTTTGTTTTTGCTTGACTTTTCATGTTGTCATTTATAATTAATTGAAGATTTAAACAGAGCTGTCAAAGCACTAGGATTTCTTGTTTTAGATGATACAAAGATTAGTTTCTTCTGTCATCACATCCATGTGCAAGTTATTCCAAACTCTGGCTGGATACGTATTAATCAGTTTTGACATTTAGAAGTTAAAGTTTTTTTGAGCCAGTTTTTGTTTCATTCAGGACATGTGTGTGTGTGGGGGGAGGTAAAACATGCTAATTTTATATTGCATTAAAAATGCATTATATTATTACTTTGGTAACCTCCATGGAGTCAGTAGACTCATTATGGGAGGTCCACTACTCTAGCAACATGACTATCATAATGAGCTTTGAAGCATACACTACCTGTATTCACAATACACTCTGGCAAAGGTTATTGGAGGTTATGATAAACTTGATAACTGTAGTGATGAGCATTCATTAAGGTAAAATTATTGAGACTACTACTGTGTTATGAATAACTTGAATGTTCTGATGTTTTGACCTTCCTATTAAGATGACCATTCTGGAGTACACACACAATGAAAGAAGTTAATTGAGAGTTGGGTTAGAAATAAAACAGTTTATCAAAGACTACAAAACACAAATATGAGAGTTCTAAAAAAAAAAAAAGGGAGAGTGACTAGGTAGCATAAGTGACTGAATCATATTGAAATGGAGATATTAGAACATTATTAGCACTCAGGAATGTGAGAACAGAGTTAATCTAAGGTAATATAGTTGGTCACAAACAGAATGGAGAGGAAAGGTTAGCAACACAGTCATTTGATAGGAAAAGATCCAGAAAAACAACAAGATCTTGGTGAACTGATTCTGTTATTAGTGGCATAGAAAATTGAAATAAAGATTTCACACTACTAAATAAGTTAATTTGAAAGAAAATTGTGAATAGGAAGCTAGTAATAATACAAACTTAATCATATAGTAGTTTATATATTATTATTTTGGTAACCTCCATGGAGTCAACAGACTCATTGTGGGAGACCCACTCCTCCAGCAACATGTCTATCATAATGAGCTTTGAAGCTTACACAATGCACTCTGGCAATACATTCCACTCATTAACAACTCTCCATATAAAAAAATCTACTACTCACACCCTTCTTTACCACATCTTTATACAACTTCCAGGGATGGCCTCTCTTTCGTCCCATCTTAACAACTACTTTTTTTATAATTTCTTCTGTATAAATCTCATAGAATCCCTTAACTAACATGAAAGTCTCTATCATATCTCCTCTTTTCCTCCTAATCACCCTCTGTAATCCACATTCTCTCAAATGCTCTTCATAACCAACATTCCAGAGTCCTAATGTTAATTTGGTTATTCGTCTTTGGAAGGTCTCTCATATTTCCACATCATAATGAAAATTAGGAGACTAAATCTGAGCACAGTCTATATGTGGTCGAACCAATGATTATATATAGAGGTACCACCACCTTCTCATCCCTACATGTCAATGCACTTTTTATAATAGCAGCAATACGATGTGCAGTCCACTGTCTACCATCACTCCAAGATCCCAAATCTTGTCCACTTCCTAAAGCACAACTCCATCAATACAGTATGTAGCCTTATATCTCTGTATCCCAAAGTGTAACACTTTGCATTTATTAATATTAAAACTGCAACCTCATTCATTTCTCCAAGCTAAAAGTCTATTCAAATCTTCCAGGAGAGAATTAACATCAGCACTACTCCTGATAATTCTATCTAACTTTGCATAATTGGTACACATTTGAAAATTCCCAGTCAATCCACATGAAATATAATTAACAAATAAGTCAAACAGTAGGGGGTCCAAGCCAAGAACAGAACCATGAGATGCACCACTGGTCACTTTACTTTTCTGAGACACTGCTCTATCACACACACAATGTGCTTGTATCTTTCAGAAAGCCAATCTTCATTCCATCTAACCAATCTGCTATCTAATCTCATCTTCTGCAGTTTAAACACCAATCTTTCATGTGATAATCTATCAAATGGCTTTGCAAAGTCAAAAAACACTATGTGAATATGATGTTGATATGCATATAGATTCTTCTACTTCTTGTGTGGGGAGTTTCCTCTAAATCTCCTGAGGGAATATATCAGAAATTTGGTGATGATATATACATCCATTTTTATTTTATTTTTACTGGCCATGTCTCACATTTTTCATCTTAATTTATATATACAATTTTATTTTATTCATTCCATACCATTTCTAAGTCATTTTTTAAATTCTTTATATTTAATTAAATCTGTGTTTTTTAATATGCTGAAATATGACAATAGTAAAACCAGTTTGTACAGTATGTTTTATTTTACTAATGCATCTCAAATGCGTCACTAGTTCAATGAAAACACCAGAAACATGTAGTTTGAACTACATGTTACTGAATTACATAAATTACATGTTAGTTGCTATGAAATTTAAAGTCTAGAGAGCCTAAAGGGCATCATGAAGAAGTCATGTTATAAAATAAACTATTACAGCAAAATTGCAGAGACCACAGGAATAGTTTGCTATGCAGAATAGCAGACTATCCAGCATAATATTTTTAGAATAGTATTGCAGCTTAGTCAGAACTTTTCAGTGGAAGTTTGTAACAACAGTTGTTTGCTACAGCCACAGATGAATGTATATGACTTCAGACATACAACCATCTGTAACATGATTCTTAATAGTAGGGAATCATATTATTTAAAATTAGAAAGTAAGAATTAGCTCATCACTGTTGGTATTTTCTTAGGACCTGTACTTTCACCTAGCCAATCTACTGAAAGTAATAAGCTACTCAATCTTTGAAATCAATGAAGAAATGCAATATGACAAATTTAAATTTGATTAGCATTTCACTATTTTTTAGAACTTTTTTTTTTTTTTTTTTTTACCAATTACACCAATAATAAGGCTCCGCGCCAAATATATCATGACTGTTAATATGCTTATATTTCCTGGCTAGTTGATGTGGTTTTTGAGTAAGGGAACATTGGGTTCCTAAATGGAAAAACTCTGCCACTTCTGTACAAAACTAGCTGACTCACATTCATTTAAAAGTCCTGATATAAGAGTAGGTGCCCTAGCCAGGATCTGAATAATTAACCAGTACAGTTATTCTACTGATTAACTGACCACTGAGGGTTAATCTGAAAAAGGCTACTTCGACAATAAATAAAAACAGTTAAGCTTAATGGTAAATATAGTATTTAGAAATTTATATATCAGCACGATAAAACAAACAGTCTTTTCTTCATTGCAAAAATTATGGAAACAACTATTGTGTTAGAGAAAAACTTCAGTTTAATAAAAACCAAAATAATCACTCGACGTTTTGACCTTCGCATCTGGAGTATACACATATATATAAAGAAATAAGCTGCACTACAATCTACATGGTATGCTAAAGTTATATTAATTTGATCAACTGTTAAAACTACTCACCTGACCTCTGGTGGAAAAAATTTTACTACATATTATCTATTTGGTTACAAAAATAAAGCTAGAGAGTAACATGTGAACAAAGTTTCTCATATAAGTATACATATAAATTAAACCAAACAATATGGATGGTGGCAAATAAAACTGAAATAGTTGTTTAGAGTCCTAAACTCTAAACCAGCAATTTTCAACTTGCCGAGAGATTTATGAAAACAAATTAATTGAAAGAAATAATGTCGTAATTTGCGCATTTATTTATTAGTGTCTGGCCTTCCATCTTCTTGTGTGTGTGTGTAAATCAATCAAAACGATGCTTATTTTTTGCCAGATCATCAAAAAAATTAAAAGGATATATTTTTAGTGTGCTGCAGAATTTTAATAATTAGTCTAGGTGTGCTGTATTATGAATAATGTTGAAAATCACTGCTCTAAACAATTATTTCAGCTTTTATTTGCTACCATCCATTAAAATCAGAGTTTGCTGAAAAACTTGAACTAAGCAAGTTGATGTGTGCCATCCAAATTCTTGGGATTTTTATGCCACCATTATTGTTAAGATTAGGATGGTTAATCAAAATTTCACAGGCTTCTTTAAATTTGCATTCATACCAAGTTTTTGTATGATGTAAAGAACAGGTACTTTTCCAATCAATTTGGTGTAGGGTATTAAGAGTGTGATCTAAGAGGCCTGCTTCACCAAAACTGTTAAATTTAATGTCATTTGTGTTTTTTTTTTTTTTTTTTTTTTTTTTTTTTTTTTTTTACAGATAGGGATTATACATCCAGTTTCCCCAATATATGGTAAGTTACAGGTGCAATAGATACAATAAACTCCACGGTGAGCCGATGCGGGGGGGGGGGGGGGAGAGAGGATCCTTAGAGGAGCTGAATATATTTTTTAATTTTATTGGTGGTTTAAAAAGGCATTAAGATTATAGTGGTGTAGAATTCTATTTATTTTTTCAGATAACTTTTAATGTATGGGATAGTTATGGTTTTACATATATCTATATTACATGTATTTTTGCTATAGTCATTATTTATAAATGTGTTGCTAATAATTTGTAATTCTTGTTTAAGAGCTTGTTCATTAGAGAAAATTGTTACAGCTCTGTTTTTGAAAGTGTTAATGACCCAAGTTTATGAGAATGATGGTGATATGGGCTAGCATGTATATATTGGCCGGTATGTGTAAGCTTGCGGTAGACAGTGAAGGATAGACGTGTGACCAGTGTATCCAGGAAAGAAAGCGAGTTCCGATTTTCAATTCTGATAGTAAATTGTATATGCTCATGTTGTTTGTTCAGGTGGCTGAGGAAGTTTGGTAGCCATGTGGCCAGATAATGAGAATATTGTCATCATAGCTAAGCGAACCGTAGGTTTTAAAGTAAAGGAATCTAGAACATGTTGTTCAAAACGTTAGCAATGGGGGGGGGGGGGGGGTGAGCCCATGCCTGTAAACAAACAAAAAAAAAATTTTGTTCTTTTTTTGTAACCAAAATTAATATCATTATCAATACAGAAATATAGATAATTATATTAACAGGACTCCAGCATCGATGTAGTAAGTATTATTTTCTTTTTTCACCAGAGGTCAGGTCAGTAGTTTTAACTGTTGAGCAAATCAATATAACTTTAGCATACCATGTAGATTGTAGTGCAGCTTATTTCTTTGTGTGTGTGTATATAACATATATATATATAATATATATATATTCATTTTTCTAAATTAACTGACTTAAAACCCGAGAATTATAACACAATGACATTTATTTGAAAAAACGCAACATGTTTCGTTAAGAATGACTTCATCAGGCGATAAGAACATAGAAAGATATTAAAAGACACTGAAATTAACATTGACACACTCCAAAGCCATACAATTATAAAGCCATAATATTCGACTGTAAATTACAGTTATTATGAGCTTGAACTACAGTCTGAGTTAAAGTTCTATTGTTGTACACCTGTGCGTGTGTGGAATCACGCGATCTCCAGTATCTGATAGTAGAGTTGAAAGAGTCAGGCAAATTATAGCTAAGATTGTTGTTCATATGAAAAGGGTCCAAGGTGATTTCTTTTGACTCGACAATGTGGCGCTCTACCTCATCATGGCAGATGTGTAGGTTTGAAGTTGATGTCCAATTTATTTCATGTTGGTGGCTTTCGTTGTTCGTGTTTATTGAAAGCAGGACATGGCTTGACAGAGCAGTTGCTCTGGTTCTTTTATAAGCATTGTCGTGCTGGTGCTCTTCGAGACGTAGTAAGATAGATTTCTCTGTCTGCCCATAGTAAGGCTTTCTGCATTCACAAGTGACCTTGTATACACCTGGGAATTGTAGAAGGTTGTGAGGTTGTTTATAGTTGTTGAAGCGCGATCTTATTTTTGGCAGAGTCGAGAAGCACGTTTTTATGTTAAACTTCTTTAGAATTCTACTCAGCTTTTTGGATAGTGTGCTGATATATAGCAAGACGATATGACCTTTGGAGTCGTCCTGTGTCTCTACGTTGCTACGTTGACAGTGGGATAATTGGTTATTAATATTTTTTAGAGAGTAGCCATTGTTTTTAAAGGTCCATTTAAGATGTTGTAGTTCCTTTTTCAGTTCTTCTTCATCTGACAGTACAGATCTTGCACGATTCGCTAGAGTTGATATAATACCCAACTTTTGCGCTGGATGGTGATGGGAGGACGCATGCAAATATATATATATATATATATATATATATATATATATGCGTATACTCCAGATGATGACTTTAATGTGAAGGTCAAAATGTCGAGTGATTATTTTGGTTTATATTAAACTGAAGTTTTTCTCTAAGATGGTAGTTGTTTCCATACTTTTTGCAATGAATTCTGAACACTGTGTAACCATGAAGGAAAGGAAATGGTCTTTTCATGGTGAAATCCTCTGTTTCACCATGAAAAGACCGTTTCCTTAAGAGTAAAAGAATGGCATTCACAGCATATAGATTTATGCAAGACTTTCTCAGGAAGTTTTGTGTAAATCTAAATGCTGGAAATATCATAATCTGCTCCAAATACACTGAGATGATGAGGATGATGAAACACCTTTGATGATTAATATTATCAAAAACAATTAAAACAAATATGCCAATTTAAGCTATTACTTAGATCTAATATAATCTATTAATGTTAGAAAAATTATTATTTAATCACATATCTTTAATATTGCTTAGTCTATGGCTGCTCTGACTGATCAATACAATGATACTTCAAAAATTTTTTATGACACACTAAATCACCTAATATGTTTTTTGACTTAAAACACACACACAACAGAATTAACATTTCTAGGAAGACTAAAATCTATTACCATTTGTTGTTTGTTGTAGCAGCTCTTGTATCAACAAGTCTAAAAATAACATTAATCAGAAATCTTATATAGTGCTCTGATATTACATAGTTTACAATTAAGTTATTGATTTAAAAAAATTGCATACATAAATATGAATTGCAGAAATACAGGATTATCTCAGATGCAAAACTTGAGTAATTCTTGCTCTCTCTCTCT
Source organism: Typopeltis vanoorti (assembly GCF_054136105.1). NCBI lineage: Eukaryota > Metazoa > Arthropoda > Arachnida > Uropygi > Thelyphonidae > Typopeltis > Typopeltis vanoorti. The sequence goes on along the minus strand of NC_143565.1, from coordinate 62,399 downwards.
CTCTCTCTCACACACACACACAAAGTTTAAAAAAAAATAAACTACTTTCTATTCAGATATGGTTTGGAATTTTGTTTTAGCAGCTGCACAATAGTCATTATGACATTAATTTCATGCTGTTGCTCTTCTCGTCTTCCTCTCTCTTCAAATTCCATCCACATCTTTTGAACTTCCTCTTCATTTTTCAGTCTCTGCTCTTCAAGAGATTGTAGTGTTTCAACAAATATATTATCTGCTTTTTCTTGGTATTTAAAAAGATGTAGTGTCATGGTATTCATCATATTTTCAAACCACCAACCTGTTTCTCCAGATATATCCAATTTCTTTTGATGTGATCCATATGCTGAAATAAAATTTGAAATGGTATAATTTTGATTCAACAAATATTGTAAATAAAACCAATTTAACAAACAAAAAAGTCTGAAATAGATGTAAAAAAAAAAACATATACATATATAAAATTCATTCTAGATACTTTGACTATATATGACAAAAGACAAAGGCTTAATAGTAAGCAATGGGCACGGATTGACAAATTATGCAAAACCTTACTTGCCAAGCAACAGATACACTTGCTCAAGAACTTCCTATTTTTTTTTTTTTTTTAATGATTTGTCTTTATAGTCAATAAGAGATCTGTAAGTGATAAGGGATGTGTACTGTGGATGAAGAAGTTTTTTTTTATTCAATAAAAATTATTATCATTAACATCTGATCTCCATGAAGTAAGAGACCATTGTGTGAGGTACACACTAATGCACACAAAAGCTCATCTAACTGTGCCTTAAGCTGATTCAATGTGTCTAGATTCACAGCACTCAGGCAATGCATTCCACCCACCAACCACTCTCCATGTAAAGCACCTTCACTCACTTCTCTGCTTACACCCTTCTTATACAGCCCCAGGAAGGGCCTCTTGTTCTACACCTTCTCCAATTTATGAAATATCTCATCCATGTCAACCTGATAACAACCCCTGACTAGCTTATATGTCTCAATCATATCCACCCTCCTCCTACTACTATTCACGAGGGTTTGCAATTTGCATTCCCTCAATTCGTCCTCACACTCCACATTCCAAAGACCACTGACCACCTTTGTGAATCTTCCCTGGATCCTTTCTAACATATCCTCACTGCCATGAAAACCTGGTGACCAGAGCCGCATTTATCATAAGGCGCAAGCTGGGGCCTCACTCTCTATGGGGGCCACATTTTAAAACCTTACTCCTCACAAACAACAATATAAAAAATACTGAATTCATAATATAAAAACTAGAGGCTGCTGAAAAATTTGTGAGGCCTCCCACCTCCATTTGAAATAGATTGTCCTTTACTTAGAACAGGGGGGTCTTCAATGCATCGCCTTGTGGCCCATGGAGCTCTTTGCCGTGGCCTGCCGGCCATTTTGAAAAAATAACTACTTAACATTAAAATGCGATTAAATAAAACATAATTTCAACGAAGCCCGCGGGCCACTAAGCTATATATACTGCGGTATTTAGAATTGTAAGATGCTTTCCAGATTCGCAAGGAATGCTGTGCATTTGAAACTTTACATAAAATCCTATAAAAATAAATATTAAATACACATGCTTCTTCAGCCATTAAGTACTAGTACTAATGCACAGGTAGATGGCTGAAGCAGTAGTTGGTTCGAGTGTGCTGTCTAGTGCCTTCCAGATACATCTCGAAGGTTCTCGATACTTTGTTATTTTCAAATAAATACAAGAGGATCTCATCCACAGTCAGTCATGAACAGTGTGATATTCGTGTATAAGCGGAAGCAGGTTTATCATGTCAACTGTAGCCTATTGTAGTTTTATATCGCCAGACTTTTTTTTATTAGTGTGAGCCATATTCAGTAGATAATAACCATTACACAGCCATTTTGGATCATTTTTTGGGTTCATCTTCCATCATTATGGCATCTACAAGTAAAAAGCGTAAATCAAGTGATTCTTGTCAGGTTTTTAATGAAAAGTGGACCAATTTGCACTTTTTTTGTGCTGATCGACGATAAGCCAGTGTTTAATTTGTCGTGAGTCAGTGTCAGTATCAAAAGAATACAATATAAAACGACACTATGAGACAAAGCATGCGTTCAATTTCGATCACCTTCAAGGGCAGCTTCATGTGGATAAAGTGAACTGTCTCCAAATTGATTTAAAATGCCAACAGGGTAAGTTTAAAAGGCAGAGGGAACAGAGCGAAGCGTGCATCACAGTAAGTTATGTAATAGCTGAAAAAATTGCTAAAAAATCAAAGCCTTCTTGGACAGCGAGATTGTGAAAGATGTCTCATCGCTGCTGGGGATATTCTGTGCCCAAATAATAAGGAAGTGTTTAAAAAACCGAGTTTGTTTGGGGCAACTGTAGCACGATGTGTCGAAGAACTTGCCAATGACATTGAAGGAACTTTAAAAAAACGGTTGTCTGAAATTACGTCATATTCACTTGCTTTAGATGAGAGCACAGATGTGAAGGATATAGCACAACTGGCTATCTTTCCATGGCACTGATCAACAATTCAATGTGACAGAAGAACTGCTAGCACTCGTACCTATGAAGGGAACAACGAAAGGCACCGATATTCTTGAACCCACCAAGAAAACACTCCAGCGTTTAGACCTCAGCGTAACTGATGGTGCCCCTGCTATGGTGGGAAAAAACGAAGGATTTGTTGCGCTGCTGCTGAAAAAGAACTGGAAACAGAAGGAAAAGATTTCATCTATTACCACTGTTTAATCCACCACGAGAATTTGTGCATGAAAACTATTGGATTTGAGAATATCATGAAAGTTATTGTGACTGTCGTCAGCATTATTAGAGCAAGAGGATTGAATCATCGTCAATTCCAAGAGTTTTTGACCCAAGAGTGCAAAACGGATCACGATGATGAGGTTTATTATAGTGATGTGCAATGGTTGAGCAGAGGGAAGGTTCTTAAAAGAGTTTATGGCTTAAGGAGCGAAATACAGCAGTTCATGCAAACCAAGCGGAATTTAACGATCCAAAAAAAAAAAAAGAACACATCGGAGATGTCAACAACAACAGAACAGACACCTCAGGATTAGCCCATCATTTCTCAATTTCGAACCATTCCATTGATTGGGACAACAGCTTCATGATGCACATTGAAGCAGATTTCAAATGTGAAAACTTTAAAGAAGCAGCAGTACTCCGTACAGGAGACAATCTCAATAGAAATCAAGGCATGATATCAAAAGACATTTGGAAAAGCTTAATAAATTCACTATGTTTAGCAGAACTGAATTACACGAAAAACTATAAAACGTGATCTGCTAACCATGATTAATTTTCCACGCTTTATGCTCTTAATGTCGTGCATCCTTTACAATTTTTTTAAACTGATTTTACGGTTGTTACTGCATTCTTCTGTTGCAGCATTTAATGTTAGTGTAACATTAAATCATCAGCAAACATCCAGCCTCATCAATGAAACTGACACTCAATGGGAAAAATATTGATCAAGTGTCAAGATATAAATATCTTGGTTGCTGGCTTAATGAACGGTGGGATCCAGAAATAGATATAAAGACAAGGATTGAAGTTGCACGGCAGTCCTTCATGAAAATGAGAACACTATTCTGCAATAAAGACCTAAACATGGAAGTCAGATGCTGAATGCTGAAATGCTACGTGTGGTCTATTCTGCTCTATGGAGTTGGCGACAACCATCAAGAAAATCGAAGCCTTTGAGATGTGGCTATACAGAAGAATGCTAAAGATATCATGGACAGAAAAAATTACCAATGAAGATGTCTTAAAATCCATTGGCAAAGCTAAACATCTTGTACAAATAATCAAGAAACGAAAAACATCATATCTTGGACACATCATGAGAAACAGCAAATACCAACTTCTACAAACTATTTTGGTAGGAAGAATTGATGGCAAAGGAACTAGAGGAAGAAAAAGAATATCATGGTTTGACAACATCAAGACGTGGACAGGAAAGAGCAGTGCACAACTGCTCAGATTAACACAAGAGCGCAGTTTGTTCGCCAAGATGGTCGCTGACCTTTGATAGAAGATAGCACAATAAGAAGAAGTAACATTAAATGGAAGAAGGCTAGTTCAGAAGCCTTAAGGTAGCAGCCCTACCACTGAACTAGTCCATCGTCAGGCTAGTCCCCTGACATGGAGAACATAATCCTACTTGTAAGCTGACATAAAAAGATAATCAGATTGAATCTATGGGAAACGACCCTGGAATGGAAAAGGGAAAACGAAAATGGAAACGACAAAATATAATACAAATAGCAAACTGGAATGTAAGAGGAATAGCATATAAAGAAATAGAATTAGACCAGTTATTAAATGAAAGAAATTTTAAAATAGCAGTAATCACTGAAACAAAAAAGAAATTAAAAGGAACTATGAGAACTGAAAATTTTAATGTGATATACAGTGGAGTCGACAGAGACCAAAGAGCACAAACAGGAGTCATGATTTGGATTCATAACTCCCTTTCAAAACAGTTAAAACATTATAAATTACGGAATGAAAGAATAATAGAAGCTAGAATAAAAATAGATAGAGGCTATTTAACAATAATTGTTTTATATGCCCCAGAAGAAGGAAGAGAACAGGATAATATTGATTTTTATAATCAGCTACAAAACATATATAATAAAATAAATAAAAATGATTACATAATTTTAGCAGGAGACCTAAATGCAAGAATTGGAAACACGCAAATTAATAATAATATAGGAATACATGGAGAACACACTCTAAACAGAAATGGTAAAAAAATTGATCGACTTTGTAGTTTATAATAACCTAAAAATAATGAATTCCTTCTATAAATATAAAGACATACATAAATATACTTGGGCAGCAAGAGGATGGAAACCAATATTAGATTACTTCATATTAAATGAAAAGACATCAAAATTTTCACTAGATGTCAGAGTTCACAGAGGATATGAAATAAGCAGTGACCACTTCCTTGTTAAAATAAAATTAAGATTACCACCTAAATGGCTACAAGTAACAAGAACAGAAAGAAAAATTGAAACATTTGTTTATAAAACTAGACAATTGAATGACACAAATGTACAATGGCCATATGAACAAAGAATTAACCAATATCTAGATAAAAAAAAAAAATGAAGATATAGAAATAGAATGGCTTAATATAAAAACGATACTAAATGCAGCAGCAAATGAAAGCTTAGGAAAGACCAAAAAATTCAATAAAAGAAAAAAACTGAAGATCTGGGATGATACGATCAAAGAAATAATCAAAAAGAAGCCTATCACAAATGGTTAAGCAGTAAAAGATTAGAAGATGAAATAGAATATAAAAGAATAACAGCCATAGCTAAAAGAGAAGTCAGAAAAAGACAGAGAATCATGGAATATATTTGTTTCTAATTTAGAACATGATTTATATAAAATAAGACCCAATGTATATAAGATTTTGAAACACCTAAATGCAGATACAAAAGAAAACATAAAATTAAACACCGAATTGAAATTAGAAGAATTTCTAAATTACTACACAGAACTGTGGACAGACAAATATTTTAAAAAAGACAACTGGCAAACAATTAACGAAAATGAAAAGGAAATAACTGAAGAAGAATTAGAAATCAGCCTGAAAGAAACAAGAAACTGAAAATCACCTGGAGAAGATATGCTAGGTTCAGAACTATATAAATATGCAGGAACAAGATTCAAAGAAAGACTCTTATTATTATTAAATAAAATTTACTCAACTGGTATCCCCCCAATAGAATGGAAAAAAGCAATTGTGATTCCTATCTTTAAGAAAGGTAATAGAGATGACCCTAAAAACTATAGAGGTATCAGTATACTAAATTCCTGTTACAAAATATATAGCAGAATCTTAAATAACAAACTAATGAAATATTCCGAAAACATTATTTCAGAAGTACAGAATGGATTTAAAAAAGGACGATCATGTATAGACCCAGCCTTTTGCCTAAAATTAATAATAGAGAAAAGAAGAGAATATAATTTAGAAACACATATTGCATTTATTGACTTTGAAAAAGCATTTGACAAAGTTAAAAGAAACATATTATTTAACATATTAAAAGAAAGACAAATACCAAACAATAACCTAAAAGCTATCACAAGTATATATGAAAATAATCAAATACAAATAAGATTAAATCACGAGCTATCATATACAAGAGAGATAAACCAAGGGGTCTGACAGGGATGTCCCCTCTCAGCAACTCTTTTTAATATCTACTTAAATGAAATAATAATAAAATGGAATAAAAATTTACATCAAGGAATTAAACTTTCACCTACAGTTAACTTAAACACTCTCCTCTTTGCAGACGACCAAATAATAATTACAAATTCTGAAGATAACTTACAGAAAGCTATTTTAAATCTAAATGAGATATCCAAAGATTATGGTATGATAATATCAACAGAAAAATCAAAAACTATGGCCTTTAAAGGACAAGATCCAGCAAGAACTAAAATAGTAATAGATAACAAGATCTTAGTGAATTCATTTAACTACCTAGGATTATGATCACATATGAAAATGAAAAAGATATAAACATAAAAATTGCAAAATATTTAAAAATAACAGATGCAATTAACTCTACATTTAAACCAAACCTAGTTCAAAAACAAACCAGGCTAAAAGTATACAATATATTATCCCTACCAGTCCTAATGTATGGAAGCGAAATCTGGGTAATAAAACAAAAAGACAAACAAAGATTAATAACAGCAGAAATGAAGTTTATGAGAAAAACTGCAAAGTATACCCTATTTGATCACAAAAGAAACGAAGATATTATGAAAGAATTAAACCAAGAACCAGTAATAGAAAAAATTAAAAAATATAATCATAAATGGATGGAACACGTTCAAAGAATGAAAACAGAAAGATTACCAAAACAAGCCTTAAAGTACAAGCTATTAGGAAAAAGAAAACCAGGACGTCCTCTTAAATGATGACTTCTAAGGCCAGAACAGGCCATGCTAGGCCTAAATCCTTGATATGTATGATGATGATGATGTAACCATTCTCTTAATGAAGAAGCCAGACAGACCCAAGATGGTGAAACTGGTTCGCGATTGTATACATATATTTATAAAGAATCATGGTCGTCCAATAAAATTCAAAGAAAATGTCTCATATTTTCTATATAATTTCCTTGATTAGCTGAATCCTCAGCTTATCATAACCTCTCAAATGAAGCTTTTGCTTAGCCAAATAGCATACAACATCTTTTTAAAATGTCTCTATTTTTCCTTACCTGTTCATTATGAGTAACTTCAATTTTTCTTTGTCAAGGAGAATGTCAATTCTTTGTTTTCAAAACATCTTAAGATTATTGAACATGTGATTGGGAGCACTCATGTTTTTGCACTACTGCTGTTAAATGATTAAGGTCAGAATATCCATGTTTATTCCAAACGCTTTTCTCTCTGCAGAATAATAAACAAGGACAATAATAAAGTCTTGACTGCACTTCGAATCCAGTTAACAATTCTTCTCTACTGTATTGGGAAATAGAAAAGTGTCTCATGTACTCTTTGCATGATCTGTAAATTTGGAACAGGAGGACAAAGCTTACCTCCTTCGAGTACAGTCATACAATCCACAAAAGTTCTGGGAAAACGGGATATTCAGTAGATTGTCAACACTGTTTCCCATTGTAAATATGGGCAAAAAAGTTATAAATTTATGGAGAATTATATATTAAAAACTTGTCCATGTCTATATTATATATAAAAACTTGCCTACCACGTCAATTCACACTGCACGCATGCAAAACAGATGAAACTCGATAAACAAAAACGACAACTCATGACAAATGACAACTTTCAATTCGATTGGTTGACACAATAACCGATCACAGCCGTTAGGTGCTGGGTGAGCTCTCTGTGAGCTCACCCAGCCTAGCCTTCTGAGCGGTTTAAAAATACTAGAACGCTAAGAATTTGATCCGCTGTGCTCTCTTTACATCTCTTCAAAGGTGTATGTATTTTGAAAGCACACCCAGACTATTAATGTGAATGTGATGCAAAGTTTATGCATCGAAAAGTGCCCTCTTCATGAAGCACTAATGCTTCATTGCTCTCATGAAGGGGGCAATGAAGCATTAGTATATTGTGTTTAATTTTAGGAATCATGCGAAGTCTGCAAACAATTAGGGGAGTCTTTAACAAGAATAAATGCAAAAATATAATATCGGTGATACTAATATTTCATGAATGAGCACTGCACACCTAGCACACCTGGAGTGTTCGCCCCTGAATGAAAGATTTGGATAGAACAAGAGGAGGTCACTGTATAAGAAAGATGTGCATAAAGGAGTGAGATGCAGGTTTTGTGAATCGAGAGTGGCTGGTGAGTACAATGCCTGAGAGTTTGGTGAATTCAGACATGATGAATGAGTTGAAAGCACAGTTTGATGAGGTTTGTGTGTGACAGTGCGTGTACATACAATGACAAGTCTTTTGATTCCATCAAGGTCTGGCATTAATAATAATAATTTAAAATGGACAATGAATACAAACAATGAATCACATCAAACCTTGTTAATATATGCATGAAATTATTATCATTAACATTATAGGTCTGAGGTCAAAAGATTCATTTCAGAAAGTCCAACAGCCACACAAAGCTCACCAATCTGCACCTTAAACTTTATTGTATTTCCACACTAGAACAACTCACCATTCAAAGAAGCTGTTCTTTGCTTGCTCATGCCCTCCTTATACAGTTTTTAGGGATAGCATCTTGTTCTATTCCTCTCTCTCCCTCTCCATTCCATAACTCTGTTTCACATTAATCTAGTAACAACCCCTTATTAATATATACATTCAATCATTCAGTTATTGGAGAAAAAAGTTTTGGAAAAGATGGTCAGTGACAGAATTCTGGAAGGAGTGGATAAGAATGTGAAACTCTTTGTGGATGATATGTCATGCCTTTGTAATGAATTAACTTTTCATTAAAATTTGTAAATTACTAAGGCTGTATAAAGGGAATGAGTACATGATGATGCTGATAAATTTTATAAAGGCATTTGACAGGATATAGCTTGGAACTGATATGCCAATTTGAACAAATGGGGATGATATGAAACTGTGATATGGATACAAGAGTGGCTGATGGATAGATACCAAAAAGTAGTATATGGAGGAGTAGAATCCAGGAGAAAGCAAGTGACTGTTGATGTGCTGCAAGATTCTGTGCTTTGACATTACTGTTTATTTTGTAGATAATGATGTATGAAATGAAGGGAAATATTCAGTTGTTTGCTGATGATACAAAATTGGGTAGTGTAATAATAGTTCCTTAAGACAATTTAGACAGCGTGCAGGATTCCACTCTAAATTCTCATCCCCTATCTAAATCTTGGTTCTCCCAGAGGTGTACCAAAAGAAGAGTCAGGAATCCAAAACTCCATCTTACTATACAGCCTACACAAAAGCCTGGAATAGCTGCAAGAAAATTATCACCACATTGAAAACTGATTTTGAGAAGGCTAAAAGGAAGAAACTTGCATCCTGCTCAAATGACAGTCATGCCTTCTGGGTTCTAGCTAAAGCTATTAGCCATAACTTCTGCCCAACACTACTTCCATCACTATCACACCCAGATGGTACTATTAGATCATCACCCATAGAAAAAGCCAACCTTCTGGCTTTCTACTTCTCCTCCAATGCTTGCATAGCTGATCATGGTAAATGTTCCCCAACCATTCCAAAAATCCAACTCTCAACGCCATGTTTTTTCTTTTGCCAGAAAGAGATCAGAAAAATTGTGCTCAAACTGGATACTAAAAATCTCCTGGCCCTGATGGCATCCCTTCAATTGTTCTAAAATTCTGTGTCCCAGAGCTGACACATACTTTATGCCACCTATTTATACTTTTTTTTATTCTACTGATATCTATTCTGCAGTCTGGAAACTGGCCCATATACAATCTGCTGCTAAGAAGGGTGACAAATCCTTACTTTCAAACAACCATACAATTGTCTCACCCCCAATTCTTTCTAAAGTAATGGAAAGAACAATCAATGGCTAACTCCTACACTACCTTGAAGACTTCTAATAATTGACTGACAGTATGGATTCCATCACTGTCGATCAATGGGGGGGGGGGGGAACCTACTAACCTACATCACCCATCTGGACAAACACCTTGGAAAGGTTTGGCAATTCTCAAGTGGTTTTCCTTGATATTTCTAAAGCTTTTTACCCAGTTAGGAAAACTCGAATCATTTGGTGTGCCCTCTGAATTCTGGAATTGGGTAGCCAGCTTTCTGGCTGGATGCTCATTTCGAGTGATGGTGAACAGCTCCTTATCTTCTACCATACAATAAATGCTGGGGTCCCACAAGCTTTGTTTATGTATAGAAGGAGGAGAGTGGGTGAGAGAACAATCTAGTCAAACTGTTGCCAATCCAGTACATAGTTTTGGTGATGACAATTACACTCCTCCTTTTCATTTGACAAATTACCACTGCCTCCAGAAATCTAACATTTACTACCTTAAATTACAATCTTCCAAGCATTCATCAATAGGGTTTAGATAACAGTATCAACATGAATGCCAGAAAAACAAAGCTGTGCATTATTCCTACAAAAAAAAGAACCCTTTTCTTCCAATCTCTATTCAAGATGAGATTCACCTTCTTGGAATAACTAACATCATATCTTCCTTGGCACAAACATATCACAACTATCGCCTCCAAAAAATTAGGTTTCTCTTTCGCTCAAGGCATTACTTTAACTGTGACCAGCTCTTAACCCTGTACACAGGGGCACTCCGGCCATATATGCAATGTGTGCGATGCACACAGGTGCCAAAGAGGAGGAAATACTTAAAAAAAAAAGTTTTTTTAAGTGATTTTTTTATTGGAGGGGGGGAGGGATAGGGGCACCAACTAAAGCACCAACACAGGTGATGGACACTACTGGCACGCCCCTGCCCATACAAATCATAAATCTGTCTGACCAATGAATACTTAGGGGTGGTGCCCCTAAGAACTCCATGAAAATATTGGATTCTATATAGAAAAGAGCAGTTAGATTGATTGACAATCCCTCACCTCTTTCTCTCATTCACTAATACACCTTATTCACTTTCACATGGGCATTCATGGATGTCAGGTTGGTCAACTGGATTCAAGATTGGATGTCTGAGAGGTATCAGAGAGTTGTGTATGGTGGGGCAGTTTCAAGGAGGCAGAAAGTTACAAGTGGGGTCCCGCAGGGCTCAGTACTAGGACCTATATTATTTAACCTTTATATCAATGACATTGTCAGTGGATTGCAAGGGGATATTCAGTTGTTTGCAAATGATGTGAAGCTGGGAAAGGTTATTAGTAAAAGTGCAGATGTGGTAGTCCTGCAAGAGGATTTGAATAAACTAGACAGATGGGCAAACGAATGGGGGTATCAGTTTAATGCAGCAAAATGTAAGGTTTTGAGGTTTGGGACACATCGATGGGGCACTTCATACTCTATTGCAGGAGTTGTACTGGAGAAAGTAGGGGAGACAAGAGATCTGGGGTTGATGATTGATAGAAACTTGAAATTCAGGGGACATATTGCAAAGGTAACACAGAGGATTACTGCAATACTGAGAAGGACGCTAACCTGCAGAGATAAAAGAGTTATCATTCCGTTGTATAAGACCCTGATCAGACCACACTTAGACTATTGTTCTCAAATTTGGTCCTCAGGATTTGAAGGGGATAAATTAACTGTGGAAAGGGTACAGAGACAGATAACAAAGATGGTTTCAGGACTGTACAATGTTAGTTATGAGGATCGGCTGAGGGAATGTGGACTGCAGAGTTTGGTAGATAGAAGAAGGAGAGGTGATATGATTGAGACTTTTAAACTGTTGAGAGGTGGTTACAGGATTGACGCTGGGGAGTTCTTTTGCTTGGTTGAACAGTGGAAAGGAGTGATGACAAGGGGCCATCCCTCGAAGTTATGAAAGGAAGCTGTGAGCAAGAGGGTGAGGAGTGGTTTCTTTGCATGGAGGGTGGTTGAACCATGGAATGCATTGCCTGATAGAGTGGTGAGAGCGAGAACTGTCAATGAGTTCAAGGAGTGGTATGATGGACTTTGTGTTTCCAAGGAAGGACCTACCATGATGAGTCTTTTGACTCCATGGAGGCCTGAATAATAATAATAATTCAGTATCTGTAGCTGCATCTTCTATCATCTTCTATGGTCACTACTCATTGGAATAGGCATCAATAATTCCCCCACTCTCTTGCAAATCTGCCAAAACAATTTTTAACCATAAACCATATAAGTGTAAAGAGCCTGAATCATGATAATCTCTCTCTGTGAAATGTATATTCTAATCTTAGTTGTGTATAAAACAATGTATGCAAAAAAATATTATTTATTATACGTTTGTACTAAACAGAAGTAAGATGTATTAATAGTACATATTGCACATACTCTGTATGATGATATTTTGTTAAACATTGTAAAAAAAAAAAAAAAAAAGCGTGAACTTTAACATTCAATCATATCCAATTCCTCAGGTAGTTCCATTTCTTTGCCATTCAGTCTTCTGTTGATAGTACTGATCTTGAACTCTGGTGATGTAGATTTCGGGTGTGTTTTAGGATTTATTCCAGTAGCTGACTTTTCGCTGTTCATCCTGGTTCCCTGGTGAAAACAATGGAGCCTTGTTTAACTATGCGATGCCCCAGCTGGCATGAAATTCTGTCATGTTGCAGCTAACTAGCATGCTTTCACAATTCAACTCCAAACCCACAGAAAACATTTCTCCTCTTCTTCATTTATCCCTTCCACTGCTACCCTCTGGAACAGTCTTCCGCCATGTGTTTCCCAAGTAATACAACCCACAGCTTTTCGAATCAAATGTGAATAAGTTCCTTATAACCATCCACAGTACAAACGTGTTCCATAGGTTAGCCAAACTCTCATGGATGGCTTTCAAAACAAATAAAATCAACGATTTAAATAAGCTGACTCTATGGGCAAAAGATAATGGATACCAGTTTAATGCAGAAAAATGCCAAGTTATGCATTTTGGATGAAAAAAAATTACAAGTTCTGTACCACATTGGCAGAAATGTAGTATTCCAGGAAACTGATGACGCTAGGGATATGGATAGAGTTGAAGTTCAGAGGGCACACTGTTAAGGTGGCAAAAGGTGGCTTATAGGATTACTTGGTTACTGAGGAACACATTAACAAGCAGAGATAAGGAAGTTATCATTCTTCTATATAAGGCCTTGATATGGCCACTTCTGGATTACTGTGCTCAGGATTGGTCACCTGGGTTTCTTGAGCATGAGGAAGTGGTGGAGAGATCCAGAGGTAAGTGGCAAAGATGGCGAACAGCCTGTCGAATGCTCCCTATGACAGATTAAGGATTTGTGGTTGAAATGATGGTCAATAGGCAAGAAAGAGGGGGATATATGATAGAAGCATTTATGTTATTATAAAGGTTTTATAAGACTGATCCAGAGGAAATATTTTATCACGCTAAAGGGTACAGAACAAGGGATCATCCTCGAAAATTGAGTAAGACTGTTGTTTGAATTAGTATGAAGAGTAGATTTTTTGCTTGGGGAGTGGTGAATTCGAGTATAGTGTGTTGCCAGACTGATGCGAGTGTTTTGCAGCCGATACATTCAAGGAGAGGTATTTCTGAATACTCAGAAATCAACCCTAATTTAAACAACCATGGATGCATAAAACTTCCCAAAATTTGGGAAGCAATAATTGTCAGAGATCCTAGTTTACATCCTAGGCCACTAAAAATCGCCCATAGATGGCACACCACCTAGATAGGACTGTAGAGTCACCCACATGTTTCATCGAGTACTGTGTTGTCTTTGTGTGTGTTACAACTCTTATTTGTTCTCCCTCAGTGGCTGAGACAAAATATCAGAAGCATTAAAATTTATTTTTAATCCTTTCTCAGTGCTGTCAATACTCTATTAAAGCTCCAACATGTCCTCCCAGCACTTGAGCATTAACACACAGATACTAAGTACGGAGAGTCTAGGGTTTCTGTAATGAGATTTTGGACTGTATGCAGGTCCCTGTGCAATAATAATAATAATATTATTATTATTATTCTGGGTTTTCATCCTCCGAAACCTCCACATCACCCAATGAAAAAACCAGGAGTTTATAGTATTCACTGTTCCTGTGGCATCTGCTATGTAGGCCAGACGGGGAGAAATCCGCATGAGCGAACATCAAAAGGACGTACAAAAAAAGAGAGAAAATAAGTGTGGCTTTGCATTTCACATAGCTTCTACTGGCCATGATGTACTCTGGGACAGAACAAACATGTCCTACATTGATAAAAACTGTTTCACAAGAAAATTCAAAGAGGTAACAAAAGATAAAAATCAAGGCTTGATTTTAAATTAAGTTTGGTGAGCATTTATTAAAAATTTACCCAGTTCAGACCTCGGACAGAGTGAAAGTGAACCACAAAACGTGACATCGAATAGCATTGTTTCCAGCTAACACATATTAACGGTTGAATAGATCTGTTATTCGGTTTTTTAACGAATTTTTTTGATGTTCATAATACCAATAAATGAACTTGTTTTTCGTAATTTCTTATAGTTTGTGCTTTAAACTGTTAGTTATCTTTACCCCTGAAGATATTAGTCTGACGACTAATGAAACTTGTCGGGTTTGTTTTTTGGTACTTGTTTAGTTTTAAAAAACAGTCTTTTTTAATAAAAATGTGGTCACAAAACCAGAATGATTCGATTGAACTTCTTAACCACAGACACCTCTGCATGAATAATAATAATAATTACCAACCTTCCTATTCACTAGGTTCTGTAAATGGCATTTCATCAATCCGTCATAGCCAACATTCTAGAAACCTGACACCACCTTAGTATTCTCTAAGCTCTATCAAAGAATACCCACACCACACATACAGGGAAAAAAACCATCGTCATCAATTTCCTGATATGTATCCATGGAGGGAACATATCAGGAAATTGATGTGTGAATCAATCCATATAGACCTTGGTCTTTCTCTGGGTCATCTTTTTCCTGCCATCTTGATATCAAACATCTGTTTAGCTAATATTTCCTCACCAGTTCTATTTAAGTGGCCACCACCTTAGATTAGCTCTGCTCGCACATTTTGAATGCTAACAAGGTCAAGTTACTTTCCAATATCTTTGTTTTTAAATGATTCTGCTGGTGAATGTTATCTGTTCATTGATCAAGTGCTTTATTAATAACCCAACTCTCATATCCCTAACTTAAAACTAGTTTGTAAACCAAGTGAAAATCAAGATAATAATCCATGTGTGGGTTGCAGAAGGGCCAGATAACTGAGAAGAGTCCTCCATGCAGTCTTGAAGGAATGTGGGGAACTGACTGGGGCTTCTGACCTCATGTCTAATCACTTTCATATGGTGCACTCCATTAGTAGGTCTCTACTAAGTACGATGGGCTGGCTATTTAGGCCTCAGATGACAAGACTATGCTCTGTATTGGCTCAAATCAGAAATAAATATGATGGTGCAACATTATGAGATTTCACTGAGGTCCAGCTTGTTACACCTGAAAACCAGTGAAACAAGCTGGGAAAGGAGAGATCGATATAATAGCTACAGGCAAGTGGTAGATGGCGATAGATGGTTACCTGTTAGATAAAATACTTTTTCCTGTTAGATAACTTTTTTTTATGTACATGTTTTTCAAACCAAAATATGAAGTCAAGTTAAAAAAAAATCTTATTATTATTATTTGACACCACCATCCAAGGAATTACCGAGGGAGGGCACCAGCTCTATACCTCTGTCTCCACCACTCAATCACCAACTGACCATAACTACACGAACTCCATCTACCACCGATCACCACTGGTATTTCCACAGAAATCACAAACATCCACGCCCACGGCGGGATTTGAACCCACAACTTTTTTGGCTGGAGGGCAGATACACTATCCACTTGGCAAACCAGGCTGGCAAAGATGATAAACCACTTCTTCCTCTTCAAAATTTATACAGAGGATTTGAAATTGGAAGTGATCATCACTTACTTTTAAGTAAAATTAAAATGAATATCACACTGAAAAGAACATTATGTAAGAAAGCTTTAAATAGAATTAAAGTTGAGCAGCTTTTATAAGTGAACTGGAAACTCAACACAAACATTATTTAAAAAATGAAGCGATTCAGAAATTAGAACCAAACATTGGAGTCTTAGCAACAAACTGAAGAAAACATTGATTCAGCCAGGGAGATATGTCCTGAAGTTGTCTGTAACAAGAGAAATATAAAAACATCATTGCAAACACAAAACTTAAGGAATCAATCCTTGGGGAAAAAAGAAAAAAAAAAATTATATAAGTAAAGTGGATATAGATCCAGCATTATTTCAAAAGCCTAATGTAGAAACTATGAAAGTTTTGTAAAAATAAGTTGACCAGAGAGACGGGAATACACTCACCTGCATACACCAGTTGCCTTAGCACTGATTACTTAGAAAACATACATGCTGCACAAGGGTCTATATATTTGCTTTCTATTAGTCCATTCTATTAAGGTTTCACTGGCCTAACAGCTGTTTTGAACTGGTTGGTTCTCATCACAATAGAAAAAAAACCAAAAAAAAAAAAACATCTTTTTTAGGACTTTAGATTCTTATCTAATGTCATGAGAAGACTTCAGTAAAAATATTGATAAGATAAACATCTGGAAAATGGCAAAATGCTCTGGAGGAAAGAACTATAGAAGGATTCAAAGATGATAAGGGTGACATGAAAAGTGAAGAGAAAGATATTATAGATATCTAGAATAACTACTTTGAAGGACAGTTAAATGAGACAAGCAGTGACAGAACAGAAAATATTCAAGAGAAATACACATAGGAGTACATTTCAGTAACTGGGGTAGAAAAGGCTATTAAAAGCATGAAATGTGGAAAGGCAGCTGGAGCAGATGATATTCAATTGGAATTCTCTAATATGGAGATATAAAAGTACTGCAGTGGCTACACTGCATAACTCAGAAGGCCTGGTCAAATTTAATATATTTAATTTGCCAACTTCACTGAAAAAACTCTGCCTAAATAGCTGAAATATTTTACTCGTTTAACATGATAGGTTCTCCATTGAGAATGTAGGTGAAATGTTTTCGAAGTTCTGCCTATTTTCATAATTTTATTATTATACCAAGACCAATATGGAGTCAAAGACTCAACTAGAAAGTCTCTTTGTCATACACACAGCTCATCATACTGCACATTAAACATATTCAAATTCTCTGCAGATGCCACTCTGATCTCAGGCAAGGCATTCCAATTATTCTCAACTGTGTATGCAAAAAACCTGCTTCTCACTCCCTTGTCCACACCCTCCTTATACAGCTTCCAAGGATGACCTCTTGTTCTCTCCTGATCTCCCACCATTTTATGAAACACTCCAACACCGATCCCAAGACAACCTGTTACTAACTTGTCTCTATCATATAAATCCTCTTCCTTCTATCGATTAGACTCTATAAATTGCATCTCCTCAACCTTTCCTCATATTCAACATTCCAGAGATCAGAAACTTAGTCGCCTCTGGATCCTTTCCAACATCTCTTTGTCCTTTTGAAGCCAGGTGACCAAATCTGTGCACAGTAGTTCATGCATGGCCTAATAAGAACCTTATACAATGGAACAAGAATCTCCTTACTTCTATAAGTCAGTGTCCTTTTTCATCATTCTCAGAATTCATTGTGTTGTCCTCACAATTTTGGTAATATATCCTTTAAATTTTGAATCCATATCCACTATCACCTTAAGATCTCTTATTTCCTTCACCTCCAACAACATACCCCCATCAAGTATAAATTCTACATCCCCTTTTTGTTTCCCAAATTTTAAAAACTTACATTATGCAACATTTAACTAGCATCCCCACTCCCATGCCCATTCACTCAATCTGTTCAAGTCATCTTGTAAGGCCACAACATCTGCTCTACTCCTCATAGTTTGTCCCAACTTTGCATCATCTGCAAACAACTGAATATCCCAATTCAAATCTTCCCCAATATCATTAACATAAGGTTAAATAACAATAGTCCTAAAACAGACCCTTGAGGTACACCACTAGTGATTTTCCTCTTCCAGGATATTGCCTCCCCCATACTCAACTTGCTGATACCTATCAGAAAGCCAATCTCCAATTCAATGCACTAGTTTAACATCCACTCTAGTTTGACTATCAACTTATCATGCAATAATCTATCAAAAGCCTTTGCAAAATTTAAGTATATTCCTGTGTATCCATCTGCTTTGTCCAATGAAGCCATCAGCTTATTGTAATAAGTAAGTAGATTACTATAACATGACCTCCCTTTAGCAAATCTATGCTGTCCATCAAAGATAATACCATTATTGTCAACCCAATTCTGGATCCTGGTTCTCACCAGGCTCTCCAATGCTTTAACCACAACAACTGACACACACAGACAGGCCTATAATTTGATGCTTGAGTTCTGTCACCTCTCTTATGAAGCAGCACAATCTTGCCTTCTTTCCACTATTTTGCAACTTGACCAAATGTAAGACTCATATTAAACAAATATGTCAAAAGATGCCAACTCCATGGCACATTTCTTAAAAATACATGGTGATATATTATCAAGTCACACAGTCTTATTAATATCTAGTCTGCTCAACTCCCCCATACACCTCCTGCTCAATTACAGTCAGTCTCTCCTCCCCATCATCAACTGCTCTCTATCTCTCCATGAAGTCACACTCACTAAAGATTGAAAGACCTTTATCAATTGCTCTTTAAATATCTCAACTAAATCTTTTGCAGCAATTGTTCTTACACTATTTTCTCCAATCAATATTATCCTTTCATAAGCATTTTTTCTTTTTTGCTGTATACTTATAAAAACTTTTCTAAACGAAAACATATTGAAAAATTTCCTCAACACACTATCAGGTTGATAGCGAATTTGTACAGGAAGCACGAAGCAAAGACAAGAACAGGTGTCGGATTGACTGCATTGGATAAGCTCAAGACAGGAATTAGGATAGGAAGTAGATTGATCAGTAATGTGAAGTATGCTGATGATACAGTACTCCATTTCAATGACAAGAAAATGATGACAAATTTTTCACAAAGTTAACAAGATCAGTAACAACAGAGGACTTCAACTCAAGCCTAGCATGACAAAGAATATAGTTCTCAAAGGAAATACAAACAGGGAAGCTCTAGAGAAACAAGTGTAATTTAATGGAGAAAGAATTGAGGAAGTCAGCAAGTACCTGGGATCCATTACTAATGTGAAAAATTGCTGTTCAGAAGATATCAGAAGAAGATTAGAAATGGCTAAAACAACAGTCAAAAACTTGTCTAAAATTTGGAAGGATGGATTTTCCAACAGCAACTTATGGATGTGAGACTTGGTACCTAATGAAATCAAATAAGAAAAGGATAGCTGCTTTTGAGATGTGGTGTTACAGAAGGCTGTTGAGGATATCATATACTGAAAGGCATACAAATGAATGAGTATTAGAAAGATCAGTAGAACTTTAAGGCTCCTTAAGGATAATGACAGAAGAAAGTTAAAATATTTTGGACACATTGAAAGGATGGAAGGAAGAATTCTCACAACAGTAATAGAAGGTAAAGCTCCTGGAAAAAGAGGAAGGGATAGACGTTCAATGAGATGGATGGATGGTGTGTCTGTGGAGTGACTGATCTTCGGAGAGTTGAAGCCTCCAGAAAGGCATACAACCAGTGTAAAAACTCAGTGTAGCTTGGAAATACGAAAGCGATTTTACATAAATTTTTACAGAGGTCAAGTCCCATGAGAACTGTAAATAACCTTGTTTGTTTCTATGTTTTTTTATGCTAGATATTTTTGTAAGTAACTCTATGGGAATTAATTGTATTTACTCCTTTAACTAAATTTCTAGAATGTCAAAAACAAAAGCAATGCTTTGCCATCGGAACCTTGTGTAATAGCTATGTATAAAGAGCACAAGAAAGTTGTTTTCGATAAAGTGTGTGTAAGAGGTGGTTGCGGGCTCTGAGCATAAACATTTTTGGAGTTTGTATCAAAGAGATCGGCTAGTTTCAGAAAAGTTTCCGCTGCCTGACAAAACAAGGAAAAAGAGTGCACAGACGAGAAGAAAGAACGGGTCAGCCTTATCAAAAGGATCAAGAAGAAATGCTGATTTTCTTCAGGGTTTAAAAAAACTTAGTGCAAATGTCCAGAGAACAGGAAAATAAAAAAGGGACTGAGCCGAACATCGGATGGCAGACAGTCACATGAAGTCAGCAAAAGAGGAGAGGAAGACCCCAGTTACTAAAGAGAGAGGCAGTTGAACCACAGCAGAGGACAGTCGGAACCAGAGAGGAGGCGAGCTGCAGACCATAGGCAGAGTTAGAACCAGAGAACCAGAAGTTATGGTGAACCCGAGCCAAGAGTGTCGGATGTCCTTTTTGAAGTGGGAAGTCAACCAGAGTCAAAGGCCGCAGAACTATCTTCAAGCCTGTATGCTGAAACTTCTTGCCTGAGCTTTTTGAATACTGGAAAAATTGCAGTCTAAGGCCCGGCAGTAATCCAACGAACCCCCTTGAAGCAAGACTCTCCAGACGAAAGCCAAGGCCTGAGGAAAGAAAAAGGGCATAGACAC
Source organism: Typopeltis vanoorti (assembly GCF_054136105.1). NCBI lineage: Eukaryota > Metazoa > Arthropoda > Arachnida > Uropygi > Thelyphonidae > Typopeltis > Typopeltis vanoorti. The sequence goes on along the minus strand of NC_143565.1, from coordinate 41,721 downwards.
TTTTATGCAGAACCTTTCGAAGAATGTGTGACAAAGAGACTCTGTAAGTTCCATCTTTAATTGTAAATTACTTTTGTAACCTAGTTTTGTTATAGATGGACTGATAAGAATTAGTAATAAGGAGTATCTAAGAAAGTCCTCTGATCTGTTATTGATGCATTATTAAATCTATCACTAATTTACTCTCAAAGAGATAACTTGGCATAGTTAGCCAATCTCTTTGAGAGTAAATTAGTGTCAGTAATTGAATTAAATATGCAGAGGAGTAATTGAGTAATTATGTTGTATAGTTATCTAGTTTTGAAAAAGGAAAGTTTGGTTCTTTAAGCTAAAAGTCTAAAAGGTAGAGAGAGTAATCTTCCTATCACTTATTTAATGTACTTTGTTATTACTGTGATTAAATATGTTTTATTTATATGCAAATAGAGTGCTGCTTGATTTTTTATTTTTACAACTCTACTGTTCCTAAAAAAATCGGACTTGTGAGCAGGAAACAACTAAAGTAATAAAAGCGCGGTTTAAGTACTTAAGAACCACGACTGTTTATATAAACTTTGTTGAAGGAACTCATGCTAGTAAGAGAGGGAGAGAGAGAGAGAGAACTACCGGAAGTATTACTAAGTCTTCTGCCGATATAAATAAATACTGGTGAAGCAGTCTTACAAATAAATTTTCCAGTTTTCATAGGCATATGACTAGTAAATACGGAAGGTGGATAAACATAGTACGCAGTAGAATAACTAAGGAAAGTTATGAGAGAAAAAGCACACACACTGCTAATTAGAAATAATAGTAGACAGCATTTATTACAATGTTGCAGCATCGACAGGATAAAATCCACAGTGGTTAAAATAAAAAATAGTGGATTGGAAGTTTTGTAAATAAAGAACAGACACTTAAATAGAAAGTATATATATAGTGTAAGAAAACCTTTTAAGAACCATGAATGTGAACAGCGTTAACTCAGGAACCACTAGTACTAACATGATGGGGGATGTAGAATTTTTTAGAACAGCAAATCCTCACCTCATCATCCCTCAATTCTCTGGAGAGGACCACGATGATGTGTTGTCCTTCTTCAACTTTGTAGAGGAGCTAAGGAACGTCAGAAACTGGTCGGACTTCCAGTTTCTAATAATATTAAGGAATAAACTGATTGGCAGGGCTAAGAATTTTTTGTATTCCTTTTCCATACTGACAGATACTTTGGAATACAATAAATTGAAGGATACCCTGATATCTCAGTTTTCCAAAGTTAGAAGCATAGGTCCAAACCTGTGGAGGCTCCAGAAGTGCAGAGAGGAGAATAAAGATTCTATCACTGAGTATTACAATAGGTAGCTCACCTTAGCTAATAGCTTGAGCTTGTCCAGTGATGAAAAGAATCACTTTGATTGGGCTGTCTTCAACCAATTCAGATTAGGAGTAAGAGAAGAATATAAAGAGGCAGCATATAAAGGAAGATAAGTAATTTAGATGAATGCCATCAGGCCATAAAAGAAAAAGAAAGGCTAGGCGATCTGCATCCCGCATCTAGTGCCAGCCAGATACACAACATTACAGAAAGTGTCATATCCAAAGAGTGAGATTAAGAAAAAGAAAAATATAGGGAATACTAAAGAAAAAAGTAAAGACCAACAGAAGGGAGGAAAAGAAGAAAATAAGGTCACAGAAATCGCTGATTCCATTAATATGGAGGAAGTATGCACTTTAATTAGACAAGAGGTTGAATAGCTACAACAGCCCTTTATGGACCGTCTTGAAGCTGTACTGAAGCAGCTGGCAGCAGTAATAACAGAAGAATCCTCTGAATCAACTATACCTCAATCAGCGAGGACTAATGGAATAAAAGACAGGAGGGAACCTCCCAGATGTTTTAGTTGCAATAAGATTGGGCACACAGCTCACAACTGCTTTAAAAACAAAAGACTCTCTAACAGAAATATGAGTCAAATTTTGGGCACCCTCATCATAATTATGCAAACAAACCATGGAGAGGTGAGAACAGGAATTGAGAACATAGAAGTCTAAAATGATCACAGAGGGGAAGATACAAGGATCGTATTGTGACATATTATTAGATACTGGTTCCCATATCTCTATCATAACTGAAGATTATTTTCAAGGAATAAAATCCAAGATATGGTGAAGCATTACTAAGCTAAAGAGATAATTATTACACCGGAATACAATGCAAGGCTTGATGTGGCACATCACCGAGCATTGGAGTGACCACACGGACGAACATATCGAAAGAACTCCCTAGGATTCTTTTTGCCTTCATTAGCTAACTGCTGCTCAGACTTCGCTTTTGCTACCCTTACCAATCAAGTCACCCTCCTTGCCTGTTCTTAGTAATCCTAATGGAAATGATTATTAACACTCCTCTTATGCTGCCTCCATAATGACTTTTTCCTCTGTATAGCATCTTAATTTCTGTATTCATCCATTTCACACCTACCTTATTTAACCTTCTGACCCTTGGAATACATTTAGACATTGCTTCTACTAGAACTATATTGTCTAATACAGTTCTTGAATATCACCCAAGCTGCACTGATCTTCTTTCCAGCCAATTCCTCGTTTGATGCTACACCTGCAAGCTCTCTCCTGATCTCATAATCACCAGCCTTGTAGTTCCATATATACCCTTTCCTCACACTGCTTGCAACAACCCAAGTAATCATTTCATGGTCACTCTCACCAACTGAAGGGTGATCTGACCAATGGTGCACCCTGGGGCCCTGGACCCCAAAAGAAAAATGAAAAAAAACACTAGAAAATTTTCCAAAAATCTTTTCCTAATTAAAATTCATTTTTTTTATTTATGTTGTGGCATGTCTTCTATTTCCATACTACTTATGAATCAGCGGTCACATAAGGTGGGAATACCCCATAGCTCTCGGGAATCACGGCTGCTGTGAACACAAAGCGAACAAAGTAGTGCTTGGGAGGACCGAGAGCTACTTCGTTTGCCTGAGCTGTGGCAGAGGAGATCACAGGTATCACGTATTGGCGATCACTGCAGATGCTTAGTCACAGGTCATATGAAATATGTGGTGTGTATTCTCAAATCGTCTACTGAACCCACAATAATCACCCTTTTCTTATTCGCTTGGCCAATTGATTATCACACCATACTGCCTCAAAACCACTGGCACTATTTCCGTCTTGCATCTCTATCTTGTATGGACATAACTCTTTATCATCAATAGCACTCTCTCTCCCTTTTTACCCTTTCTACCTTAACAAAACACATCATACCTTCCCTTTCTCTATTCCTGTCAGGTTGTTGGCCTCATCCAACCACGTTTCACTTATTCTAACAATTCTTAGGTGAACAGACTCAATTAATGCAACCATTTCATTTGCCTTCTTCCTTACACTTTTAGCATTTGTATACAAACAAAACAGCTCATTCCTGGATCTATAACTAGTTCCACTGATACCACTTATTAGATGTGACTTCTCCATAATTAACTTGAGCCATTTCTTTTTCTCCTTATTCATCCTATAACCATCTTCAAATCCAATTATTTTCCCTTGATCCCTGGTCATCCCCTTCCCTTTTTGTCTACACACACATTCACATCCTCTTGGAGCATCAACCTTTCTCACGCTGTGTTCCCCTGTCCACCCTCACCATTTCCCTGGTCATCTTGTATACTTGTTCTCTCATGCTACCCATTTTGGTAGAATTTCAGATGATTGGAATGGAGCCTTCATAGTTATCATCTACAAGAAGTGGAACAAAACTAAGTTTTTGTTCCTAGTAAGATTTATGCAAGCATACCTGAGAAGAGAAACTTGGAAAAGAACAAGCTGTGTTCAGAAGAAAGTGTCAAGATCAGATTTTCACTTGCAGATAAATAGATGAGAAATCATGGGAATATAACAATGATCTGTGCTTAAGATTTGTATATTTAGAAAAGGCATACAGTGTCAGAGAAAAGATTTCTAATATGCTAGAATTATATATGTGGTAAATGGAACATTATACACAACAACACAGTCTATATTTAAGCTGTAAATTAGCAGTTAGAATTACTGGAAATAAAGAAAGATGGTGGTGTGATATAAAATTAGGTGCAAGACGAGAGTACACACTATCTTTGCTGTTATTCATCATCTATATGGATCGCATTATGAAAAAAAAAAAAAAAATGCACTCAACCTGATATTACAATCACAGATATCAAACTTAGCACTTATGCAGAAGTTGTTCCAAACAAATCCAGTCCATCTTTTCAGGATTTTCTGACAAAATTGAATAACAGGTATAACAAATTTGGCATGTAAATCAGCAACAAAAAGATCAAAATTACAAAAACAGGCAGAACAAAGAACACTTCACCTGCATTCTCAATTGAGAACCTATTAAACAAGTAAAAATAACAGCTATTTAGGCAGTGTTTTCAGTGAAGTTAGCAAATTAAATATCATCATCATGAGTATCAAAGATTTAGGCCTAGCATGGCCTGTTTCGGCCTTGGAAGTCATCGTTGAATCATTTAAGAGGAAGATCTGGTTTTCTTTTTCCTAATGGCTTGTACTTTAAGGCTTGTGTTGGTCAATCATAATGATTATTCATTTAGCACCCTCCAGAGTAATCTAGTGATGCATTTCACTGTCCCCAGCAACATCCCTCCATACATTTCATTCTGTCATCCTCCACTTCATATAAGATAGCCTCAAACTCACTACTATATAGACATTATTACTGTTATTGCTTTCACAGATTTCTACTCTAACTGAATTCAAGTCATATTAGGAGTATCCCCCCCCCCCCCGCCACACACACACCTCCTCCTCTCCTGTCATTTCTATAAAAACTATACCCTTTACAACTCATCCCAGTTGCAACACCTAACAGTTAGCCAAGTTTCAATAATGGCGACGTTAGGCCACAGCATATTCAATTCCTTTGTTCCTGAAATTTGTGTATAGACAACAAATGGTGCCCATCAAATGAAAAATGCCCGAGTTTGATTTTCATCGTGATGAGAAGAATCTTTATAAGGGTTTTTCAGCTGAAGGTGGAATTAGCCGATTTCATACAGAGGTATTAGGGGTTTTTTCTCCTGGAAATTTGGGTTGGTTGGTTGGTTTATAGTTTATTTGGCACAAAATCTACCAAGGTCATACTGTGCCATACTAAAGGTTACAACATTAGCATTTACAAAAAACTGTAAACAATATGTCTGTACAAGAATCTAGTTTCACAATGCAGCATCTCTAGGTAAACAGAACTGCTGCAGAGGGCAGAGCAACACACAAGGTCAGAGGTTATTACAGTAGTCCAAAAACAGTTAACAATATAAGTTAATACATAATATATGAAACACTAAGCCAAGGAAAGCAGTATCTACATATATGTAAAATTATAATAGATGCCGTTATAGCAGCACAAAAATAGACAAAAAGAGATTATTATACAATATGCATGGTTGAAAATTAAATTTAGCAATGCAGTAGAAGCAGAATTTAGAATACATATAAACAGAATTACTAGAAAGTACACAAATAGGTAAGATGTCCTACAGCACTACATGATTATTCGAAAAATAAAGTAGTGAATAAGATGCATACACAAAATGTATGTTAAGTGATGCAGTATCTACATATAAACAAAATTACTGCAGAGTATATAAATAGATAACTATAGGTTAACATATGTATATACAAAACAAGTCAAGGAAAGCAGAGTCTACATCTAGTAAGATTACAACAAACATTATTATACTAATACTTAAAGAGTCAGAAAGGAATTATTATACAGCATTGATGCATAAAATTTAAGTTTAGCATTATGGTATTTACATATTAACAAAATTACAGCAGGGTGATACAAATATACAAGATCTAGGCCCATGGTAATACATAATTGATCAGATTTAACCTAATGAATAATATATATGTATAAAAGTTAAGTTAAGCAAAAAAGAAAAGTATTTACATATAAACAAATTTATGGTCAAATGTGTTTGTACAAATTAATTCTTTCTAAAAAATTAAAAACATCATGCAATTTGCCTGAGTCTGCTAGCATTTCCCTGAGTGTACATGGCTTGGTTAGATAGGTGAAAATTTCACTCCTCTCTCGTGTAAATTTTTGACAATCTACTAGAATATGATGAATAGTGAGATGTGTGTTGCATTTTGCACATATGGGAGGGTCATCAGCTCTCAGTAAATGAGAATGCGTAAGGTGACTGTGACCTATGCAGAGCCTAGCAAGGACAACTTCCTCCCTTCTTTTTGTACGTTGACTAGAATGCCAGTGTTTAATTTCAGGTTTAATGTTATATAATTTGTTTGTTGATGTTTCTTGCCAGGTTAACTCCCACTGAGCAATTAGCTTTGATCTTATAAGTTGTCTGTAGTCTGTATATGGAACTGTCAAATAGTATGTGGAGAAGGTATGGGCTGATTTAGCAGCTGCATCTGCAGCCTAATTTCCTTTGATTCCGATGTGGCTGGGAATCCAGCAAAATTGAACATCGAAATTAAGGATTTTCATTTTGTGAAGCAGGTGTAGCACTTCATAAAGTACTGGATGAGGATTATACATAGGAGAGGAGATAGCCTATAAAGAGCTCAATGAGTCTGTATAAATTATACACTTTTGGTAACAGTTTTCTTTTATATGCACAAGTGCAAGCTGAATGGCATGTAACTCTGCTGTATAATTACTGCAGTGTGGTGGGATCTGATTTAAGATAATAATGTCAGGGAACACAGCAGCACAGCAAACAGAGGTGTGTTAGTTTTTCTTGAACCATCAGTATAGATGGGTAAGAAATCAGCATGTGCTGCTCTGTGTGTATTAAATAATTGCAGGTAAATGTATGATGGAGTATAAGATTTCTGTAGCTGACAAAGTGAGAGGTTGCAGGATGGTGTGCAAACTTGCCATGAAGGAATGCTGTTATGTTTAGTATGGCTAATGTTGTCAAAGGAGGAGAGGATCCTTAGAGGAGTTGAATATGGTTTTAAGTTTAGTGGGTGGTTTAAAGGTGGCATTGAGGTTATAATGTTGTAGGATTCTGTTCATTTTTTCTGATAACCCTTTAATGTATGGGATGGCTATGGTTTAACTGTAATCTAGATTCGTTTTTGTTGTAGTTTTATAAAGTATTTTATTAACACTATTTTTGTTATAGCCATTATTTATGAATGTGTCACTAATGATTTTTAGTTCTTGTTTCAGGGCTTGCTGGTTAGAGCAAATAGTTGTGGCTCTGTTTTTAAGGGTGTTAACAGCTTGCACAGTTTCTTTAATACGCATACCAAAAGGATGTATAGCAGTTTGATGTGTATGATAGTGAGCTTCCTAATGCAGAGAGAAGATGCTATTCCATGTAGGGTGATCTGGGAGAGATTTTATTTTTAGGGAGTAATTAAGAGACAACTGTTTCCGTCGAAGTGATAGAGCTGGTTCATTTGCTTTTACATAGAGACTTGGAGTGGGTGAGGTGTGAAAGGCACCAGGATGGATGGAATCCAACCATCGTAGGTTACTTTGTCTTGCCGAACCATAGACTTGGGACCCATAATCCAGCTTTGAACGTATAAGTGTACGATAAAGATGGAGCAATGAAGCTTGATCAGCACCCAGTAGAGGATAGAGTGCAAAGGAGGTTCAAAGTTCTTATGCACTTTTCTCTTAGCTGACGAATGTGTGCTAGAAATGTGAGTTTTCTGTCAAAAATGAGTCCCAAGAACTTGGTTTCTATAGTTGCTGGAATAACAGTAGGTCCCATTCTGAGTTCAGGATCTGGGCGATGAGTGCGTTTTCAACAGAAGTGTATACAGACACTTTTATCTGTTGAAAACCTAAACCCATTATTAAGAGCCCACAGAGATACATTGCTTGTTGAAGTTGTCTTTCAATTACTCTCATGTTACGTTGTAGGAGAGCTCTTCCCTGACAAATGGCTGAAGAATGTTGGTAGAAAAATTAAGGCTTTGTTTCTCTTGCTGCTCTTTCAGTATTAAAAATTCCAGAGAATATGAAGCTGTTGCTGAGATTTTAGCAAAAGTTTCTCCTAAAGTATCTACAATAGCTTTGGGATCAGCAAGAACACTTCTATTATAGTCTAAGGTGGGCAAACAATGTGTACTATATCTGCCTTTTATTTTCCGGATTTTATCCCATACAATTTTTGGACTGGTCATTTGATTAATTGATGTAGTAAATTGGATCCATGATTGTTTTTGAGTCTGACGTCTTACAAAATGTGCTTTGGCTCGAGCACGCTTGAAAGTTATTAAATTTGATGTGGTGGGGGTATCTACGAAATATGCTCCATGCTCTGTGTTGATCTTTTTTGGCTGCCTGACATTCTGGGTTCCACCAAGGCTTTGGATAGACTGGAAATCGAGATGATGTTTTTGGGATGGGGGTTGTTGCTGCTTGGACAATGCATTCCGTTATATATTTTACAGCTTCATTGATAGGTGTTTGACTGATGGCATCAGCATTAAATTTTGCAAGATTTGAGAAAGTGTTCCAGTCAGCCTGGTCCATTTTCCATATAGGTATCCGTGTGGGTGAACATGGTTCCTGTGAAGACATTGTACAAAGAACAGGAAAGTGATCACTTCCATATATATTCTCTTCAACGTCCAACATAAGCAGTGGAAGAATGGAAGGGGAACAGATTGTAAGATCAATTGCAGAATACGAGCAGGTAGGCATATGGAAGAAAGTATCGAGTTTATTATTTAGAAGGGAAAGGTTATTATTATCAAGAATTTTTTCAATGATTTGACCTCGTCTATTAGTGTTGGCACTACCCCCATAGAGTATTGTGACCGTTAAAGTCACCCATCAAAAGTATGGGTTCAGGCAGTTGCGAGATAAGGTTATCAAGATCAATTTCATTTAACTCAGCATTTGGTGGTAAATAAATTGAACATACTGTAATAAGGAATCCCAGAGAAGCGAATCACTACCGCTTCCAGAGATGTATTAATTGGACCTGATGGAAAGAAGTATGACTGCCCACTAGGATAGCTACTCCTCCATGACAGGACCATCTCCAGTTCTATCCTTACGTACAATAGTGAAATTCCTAAAGGTACCTCATTGGGTCTTAAGTAAGTTTCCTGTAGACAGAAACAGAAAGGTTTGTGTTTCTGCAACAACATCTTGATATCGTCAATATTCTGGTCCCACGACAGTTCTATTGTAAAAATTTTCCTATTGTTTTGATTTTATTGACTTGTCTGGTTTTCGAGAGGTTGAGGGCTTACCTTGGTCAGATTTATATTTATCCACTGTTTTAGGGAAACATGGACGGCCAGTATCCATCTCTTCCTCTGGTAGAGTGTTCAAAACATCAAATGTGTTAGGGTCAGTTGGTATGCTTAGTTAGCTTTCAGTGGGTATCGAGGTATCCATTTCTTCTGTGCGAGTGTCTGGTGGTTTATCTTTGAGTGAAGTCTCCACCATAATTTTTTTAACGAGTTTTCATTGAATGGGACCATTTTTGAAGTTGTCTCTGGAGTAAGGCCATAGGTCTTGTGATTAATGCGCTCAACAGAGAAGCACTTGCGATCATAAAGTTCAGATATGGTGAAATTATCAAATGGTGGAATAGACATACATGTTTGAGATGCTGTTTGCATGTTTTTAATTGTACTTTTTCAGCATAAGAGGATCGTAGAACAGGTGTAATGGTGGCTAGCTTTCTTTTTGCATCCTGATATATTATGTTTTGTTCTGTTTTAATTTTTTGTCTCTCTTTTTCATCTTTCCATTTCTGACATGCACAAGAGTATCTGGATGATCTCCCTGACAGTTGACACATTTAGCTTTTTTCTAACACCAAGATTTATTTTCATGTTCTTTACTACCACATCGGGCACAGGTAGTAGAATCATGACAGGCAGTTTGGGCATGTCCATATCTTTGACATTTAAAGCATCTCAGCGGGTTAGGGATGTACATTCTAACAGGACAGCTGAGATACCCTGCTTTTACAGATGTCAGAGGCCTAGGTGTATCAAAAGTAAGGATGATGTTCTTGGTTGAGACCAAGCGACCATCCCTGCATATCAGGATGCACCTCACACCCATCACTGCTTGATCTTTAAGCTCTGAACATATCTTCTCATTAGGAACCTCAAGGAGATCCCATTCTGATTTCACTCCTCTACTGGAATTGAGTGTTCTGTGAAGTGTTACTACAATTTGTATTCCACCCATTGTCGTTGCTCTCAGTAGTTTCTCAGAATGTTGTTTGCACATTGTTTCCACGAGGATATCACCAGAACGCAATTTCTTGAGAGTTTTGGGAGGTCCTGCCAGTCCTTCTAAACCTCTTTGGATAAAGAAGGGTGACATTTTCCCAATTGGTTTTTCACCTGTTGCATGAATGATTAAAAAGGTTGGTACATTTATGTTAGTATCCGATATCTTTTGTTTCTTACTTCTGTTTCCACATGCTGTGTCTATATTATCAGTACTTGGTTGGGACTTTGTTAGGATCCCTGAAGCATTTGAGGATGAAGAATTCATATTTAAGGAATTTTTAATTCAGTGACAGAGCTCCCCACCCACCACGGAGCCACACATAAATGCCCACTACCCAGCAAGCAAAGACTGCGCTCAGGAGTGGAATGCTAGGGCTACCCTGGGTGCTATAACGGCACTGCAGCAGGTCTAGGATCTGCTCTGCAACACCACTGACCCTTGCAGGCAAGTCCACTAGCCAACTGACCCTGGCTGGGCCATCCAGGACCACCCGTCTTGCCGAAACAGGGGCCAAAGTAGTGCAAGACTACCAGGATCCCCCTTTGCGGATGTCCACGAGTCGCACCGCAAACACGGCGGAATGTGTTGGATCCCAGTGATGGTGGTCTGGAAAAAGGATAGTGAAAAAGACTCAGGAGAAGAAGAGCAAAGAATACAGGAAGAAAAGCAAAGAAAAAGAGGAAGAAGGAAAAGGGCCAGCACCATCACTGGGAGGTCCCCTCCACCACGAACAGAATGAATGTTCGTGGTGGAGGGGACTACCAAGCCCCACATGGAGGGGCTTGGTAGTTGGAGAATGGCGAGATGCATAACAGAGTAGAGTACCTTCCTGCGATGAGTCCTTGGAGGTGTCACATTGTAATAGTAAAATTACCATCTGAGTTTTTCATATACACGAATCTATAGTATGCTTGGTCCAGTTGAGCAACTTTCTTGTTTTCTGACCCCAAACACACTTAAAAAATCTGAACCATTAGTGTACATTTCCGTTCCTTCACAACATTCATAACCATGCTCAATGACATTCATATCATTGTCACATTTACACATCACAGCTGAACATACACAGATATTCTCACTGTTCTTCCCATGATCTACTTTTGGTCTTACCTCAATAAATAATCTCAGACTCTTGATGCCGAATCCATTCATATGCAGCCAATTCCTCTTGTACAAGTGTTTTCTACTATCAAACTCACTCCACATATCCAAAAACTTGTTCTAATTTTTTCTGCATAGCCTGCACAATGAATTTGCTATCAGAGCCCTCCTCCACCTTATTCCATATAAAATTTTCAGATTCTCTCTCAACAGCTTTGCTTATTCTATTTCATATTTAATTCGTTTCTTCATTACAAACTCAATCTAACACCTGAAATTTTCCTTGTTTTATAGGTTTATCCACTGAGGATGCAGTTAATATTTTCCATGTTCCTACTTACAGTTGTCAGTGGCTTTTTTTTTTTTTTTTCCTGCTAATTTTCATGGCAAATTTGTTACAGCAGTTATTCAATTTACTTAAAGAGACCCAAAGACCAGTACTGGATTTCTTTAGGAATACAACAATCTACATAAAGGAAACAGCTGAGATTAATATCCAATTTTGATATCACAGACTTAACACCACTTTTTTTATATATTGTGATCCATATAAATCAGTGTTTCTCAACCTTTCTTTAGTAATTGCTCCCTAAAAGACTTTTTAAGACAATATTTTTTTTTTTTAATTGAAAGAGTATATCTTTAAGCAATGAATGTTGCCAGCCTGGTTAGCATATCCCCTCTCCAGTCGAAAGGCTGTGGGTTCGAATCCCACTGTGGGCATGGATGTTTGTGATTGTGAAAATACTAGTGATGGTGGTCAGTAGATGGCACTGATATAGATCAGTGCTTCCCAAACTTATGGATATAAAGCGCCTTGGAAAAATTAAAATATTTCACAGCCCCCCCCATCAAAAAAAAAATTGTAATACAGACATATATTAGTCGATGAGTCTTGATAGACTTTGTGTTTCTTAGGAAGGACCTCCCACGATGAGTCTTTTGACTCCATGGAGACACATTTGACATGGCACACTTAGTCTTAAAACATTTTAAATTTGTTTTCATTATTTCACAGCCCCCTCAACAAAACTAATGGCCCCCAAGGGGGCTGTGTCCCATAATTTGGGAAGTGCTGATGTAGATGATGCAGTTTGCTGTAGTTGGTGGCTGACGTGGTGGAGTCTGAGAGTTGTAGAGTAAGTGCACCCATCGATGAGTCTTTGGACTCCTTGGAGGTGTCACATAATAATAATATATTGCTTATGAATTGTGCCCTATACAACATGCCTCATAGGGATATTCTATTATTTATTCACTATTTTTAAAATTATGCATGCATTTCCTCATTTATTATATATGTCCATTATCTTTCATATGGCAGTGTTACATTATTGCTGACTGATGTGATTCCTAATATTTTTTCACACCAAAAACTAATTATTGCCACTGTTGAGAAACACTAATTAAGATAATGGATAACAGAGGAGATAGCATGCAATGTTGTGTTACACCTACAAACAAATACAAACTTGGTGTTCTCCTTCTGCTCGGTCTCCTCATGTCTGAGCACTCGTGACCCTAGCCACAACGTATCTCCATTTCTTTCTGTCTTTTGTTGAAGCAGTGGCCAACTCCAAAGTAAGTCTGGTGATCTTTTTAATCTGGTCCAAACATCTTGTCTTGGGCATCCTCATTTTCTTTGTCTTTTCACTTTGCCCTGAATGATATGTTTTTCTAGGTTGTCATTTTCACGTCTTGAAATGTGACCGAAGTATTTGAGAATTCTTTCATTTACAATGTGACATAGCCACCTCTTGATTTTTAGTTGACTTATTATACTTTCATTAGATATTTTGTCCACCCAGCAGACTCAACATCCTTCTCCAGCACTGCATCTTGAAGCTATTTATCTTGTTTGTTGAGTGTCCAAGATTAATATATCCATTAATATATTAATATGTCCAAGATTAATTCACCATAAATGAAAATCGAAAACACCAAGCTATTGACCAGTCTTGATTTAGTGATGATAGAAATATTTCTGTCTTTCGAGATGAAACTGATGGCACTTCTAAGAGGATACAGGAGAGAATACATCCTTCAGGATTTGGAGACGAGTGTTTAAATGAAAGCACTTATTACTTTGATAACGATTTGCGTAAAGTGTATCCATATTATCATGTCTATTCTACATTCGGTAAGGAAAGATGGACTGGCAAGCCACTTATAGGAATGTTTAGCCAGGAATTTCGGGCTCATCTAAAAGAAGAATATGAGCGATGCATCAAAGCTGGAACTTTGAATTTGAATGATTAACCAATAAATACTGACTTTAAGTTGTGCGATTGTGATTTTGTTACAAATAAAGTAAATTGGCATGAAGTCCCTGTATTAAGTGCTCCTCTGAGGATCATATCACACATCTTTCTGATGATTTGACTGTTATTGATAAACCACCTTCTATTCCAGTTCATCCGTGTGGACGTTATAGGCACAATAGTGTTGTATTTTTTCTAGCAAGGGACCACGTCATTAAAGATTTGCACACTATTCATCGCTTAGATTGCCTAACATCAGGTTTATTATTGTTTGGAAGAGATAAAAAGCTAGCCCAAGAGATGGATAGGCAATTAAGGGAAAGACAGATAGACAGATAGAGAAGGAGTCTGCATTGTTAGTGCTAATGGAAAAGAATGCACCACCAAATTCATAAAGATAAGCTATAGTGGAAAATCAAGTTTGCTTCGCTGTCATCAATTAACAGGAAGAATGCATCAAATCAGAGTCCACCTTCAGTATTTAGGTTATCCCATTATCGATGATCCTCTTTATAACCATGAAGCATTTGGACCAAAGAAAGAAAAGCATGGGGATATTGGAAAAACAAAGGATGAGCTTTTAGAAGAACTTATAAAAACACAACAACAGAAAACTGGCTGGGAATAAAACAAGATGAATCAGGTGTAACCGGAAAATCTGAACAGTGTGGAATCAATGATGGTAGTAATCTAGAAGATCTGTGCAGAATCCCCAAAGATACTCAACCAGCATTATTTATTCAGAGGTATACAGACTTTGAAGATTATCAAAAGTAAATCAGTAGAAATTTGATCCACAAAAAGTAAATCAGTAGAAATTTGATCCACAAAAATTAACCAAAGATCCACACTGCATAGATGGCCATCGCCAGTATAGAGATCCATTACCGCAGGATTTGGTCATGTACCTACATGCTCTCATACAAGGAAAAAACTGGAAATTCAAAACAGAAGAGCCTGTTTGGGCAAAAGAAGACTGCACTGAATCTTAATTGTGTGGATGAAAAAAATTAAATACTTCATTTTTTAAAATAAAATCTTCCATCAAAATCATACTAACTACAGTTTTGCATACCTGATATTTTCTTCAGCCTGGTAAAACATGTTTCCACTTTTAAAACACAATTTGTATACAAAGATAGAGCACCATCTGATCTTTTAGATAGTTCATGAGTCCATCGCGATAAAACAGAACATCTTGTTACAGTCATATTTTCTTCATTTGGGTAAGAGATAAGAGATAATACAAATGGAGCCCAGTTTGGGCTGCATATCAGGATGAACTCTGAATCCTGATGTGCAGTTTTCAGAGTTCATCAGAGTGCAGGAATCACTATTACCCAGAAGTAATAGTGGCAGCCAATCTCAGAGTAATGTAGGCATGAACATGTTTTTTTTTTTTTATTGAATAATGATGAGCAAACACCTCTTTACACTATGCCATGATCTGGATACAATAGATAATTGCTATAGTAGTGAACCCCCATGGAGTAGAGACATAGTTCGTTATAGTGAATTTCGAATTAAAAATAAAACAGCAAAGTAGTAAATCACCACAGGAAGTAACACAAAGGAGCTATATATAAAGCAAACAATATGAAATCTTTAATATTGCCAGCCTGATCGGCTGAGTGGATAGCACATCTGCTCTCTAGCCTAAATGCTCTGGGTTCAAATCATGCCGTGGGCATGGATGTTTGCGATTGTCTGTGGAAATACCAGTGGTGGTCGGCGGTAGATGGCGTTGTTGTAGTTGCAGTCAGTTGGTGATTGAATGGTGGAGACGGAGTTGTAGAGCAGGTGCCCTCCCTTGATGAGTCCTTGGACTCCCTGGAGGTGTCATATAATATTTTCTGCAATGGCACCACTGCAGACCTCGTTATGCTAATTCTTCTTTTAATTTCTGGTTGACATCTACTCGTGGTGCTTATTAGAGCTCCAAGGTAAATGAATTCATCCACATTCTTGAAGTTAGTGTTGTGGGCAAAATTGTCATTTTCTTCTATGGCCATGTATTTTATCACAGTTAATTCTTAATTCATATTTCAGGCTTTCCCATTCAACTCTTAACGAGGAACTCTAGTTCTCCTTTGCTACTTGCAATAAGAATGGTGTCATCAGTGTACCTAATGTTATTTATCTTTTTACCGCCAACTGAGAAACTGCTATTTTATCTGTTAAGTGCCTTTCTCATAATGTATTCTCCATAAAGATTGTATAGAATGGGGAGAGTATGCATCCTTGGCATAATATTTATTTCAAAAAAATTTTCATGCAAAAAAAGTGATCCAGCTACTGAGAACTCAGGAAAACTGCTTGCAATTTAGAAGCAACCACACAAGTATAGTATAGTACAGGGACTTAATAAATATGTTCTTCATCAACTACTTCTCCAACAGGAAATGTCAGGTCAGGCAGATCAATGCTCTCCGCTTCTTTCCATCCTCCCATATTCTTTCTTCATGCACAGTGTTCCAGTTCAAGTTTCTTTTTTCTAAATTTTCTCTTATGTGGTCTTTCACTTTTTCCATGGTCTTTTCCCCGAGAGTGTTCGCTTCATATATTATTCCAGTATTATTCATTCCGAACCACTTCAAGAAGAGGTTGGAGGTGCAAGTCAGTCACAGTCCAAAAGGAAATATCTGATCATCTCTATTTTCTGTCTTTGAAGCGCATTCTTTTAGTGGCACCAAAACTGACCATGCTATTCTCATTCCCTGAAATATAGCAAGGAGATCAGTGTTTAAGGGGCTGATTATAGAATATCTTGTAATATGGAATAAATAGACACTGTACAGTTTGTCAATGAAAAAAGACTAATGGAGTGTACTGGCATAAGCAAACCTATGGATAGGATATATGAGGTTCGTGATAAAAAAATTTGTTATGCTAAATAGGAAAAAGAATTTGGGAAAGAGTACACAAGTGAAGTACTCCAGCATTGGTAGAGAAATCTAAAGAAAGGAAGCCATCCAAATGATATGCAGTGAACAACCATAAAAAAATTTGGCAATCCAGTTGCAATGGGTGAATGGCAGACAGACCATATAATGGTAATTTGGTAAGCAGGCCACATTCAGTAAGGCAAGCATGTAGTTTTTCATGTAAATCCTAATGAAACATTATTGGTACTTATGCAAATTACAATATACAAAACCAAAGACTGGTATAAAAACACCATTACCAGTCACATTACAGGATGACATCTCTCATAAATTACATTACAGCAAAGAATATGCTCGAGGTGATTGCCAGCCTACATTATATTAAAGTAATGTGTAAGCAGCTGTCAACAAGCTGTAAAATTTGTGCCAATTTTATATGGTGACTAGAGCATTAAATAACACTTTAAAAGGAGATTTTGAGGATTGTCTTATTTAGCCAGTCGCTTTGTATGCTAACATATATATTTTTCTCTCCTCCAGTTCTTTTAATAACTGTATAGCTAGTTTTACACATAATGAGCTTTCTCTTACATTTTTCTTTTTTTCTGTATTACTTGGGACATACTTTCCCACATCCTAGGTATTTTCAATATGATTTCCTTTATTTGTAGGAATGTCTCTTTAATGTCTTCATTCTGTCATGTAATTCTGATTTTATTTTTACCATTTCCTGCAGACAACTTAATCACATGGAATGACAAAGCATTCTTCAGATTTTTCCATTCCATCTCTACAGTTTAATTCTTGTTTTCAAATCCTTTCATTTTTCCAGTACATATAATCAAATTCATGATATCAGCCATACAGAATAGCCAGTTATGATGATGCCGCATAATTAAGATTGCATTATTGTTGACTTCCTTCTTTTCAATATTCTTCAAATTAATCTTATTTTTCAGGTCTCCAATAATATGGTGTCTGAACTAACAATGTCAAGTTCCTTTCTAATATCCTCATTATTAATATGATTCTACAGTTGATATCTGTTGACTTCCCTAATTTTTTCTCTGAGCTTACATATCTGTGGTCCCCAATCTTTTTTTTTTTTTTTTTTTCAAATATTTTCCAGCCAGCGATTAGAACTACAAGTTAAAACTGGTTTGAAGACATATATACTATCTTGTATGCAGTTAAAAAAAAAAAAAAAAAAATCTGATCCTGACAGCTCTAGGTTTCACTTGAATAAAATGTTATCTGGAATCTATATATTTAAATCTACAAATAACATCCTGATAACTTAAGAGTCTTTACATATATTTCTAATTTCCGTGTTACATTCATTTACATGCTGAAAAAAAAATGATTACCTCTTATTTTGGATGGCCTGGATCTTGATTCACTTACTGTTTCTGTAACATGTTGCTGTATCAAATGGGAAAGAAAAAAAAGTACTTACCTTGGATATTATCAGCTGTCTTGTTACTGTCAAATTTACTACTGGTATTATCAGCTGAGTCCAATTTTGAAAAACATTTACTGAAATGCATGTCGTAATTTACGGCCCCAGAATCACTAGAGGTTTCCTGTTCATCACTATTAATTCTAAGATATCTTTCTGGTGCTGAACACTCACTGGCTATTAAAACATTATGTGACTCTTCACTATAAGAACCGCTCTGTTCGATATCCGATTGCATACACTGGTTAAGAAGCTTCTCGCGAGCAAGATTTCGTCTGTATGTTAGAATACTTTCAATTCTGTCATAAAATCTCATTGTTTTCTTACGAACACCTTGACGCTGATTATGCTGCTTCGTTAGAGTATACTCTCTTTTAAGTCTCTTGATTTTCTCACGGCACTGAGATGCAGTGCGGCTAAATCCCAACGTCATTAAATGTTCTGATATTTTTTCGTACACATTAAAATTTCGTTTCGAACCATCCAATTCGGACTGCGTCTCCTTACTACCCCAAACTTTCAAGAGAAGTAGAGTTTCTTCATCTGACCACGTAAAGCCACGATCAGAATGAGTACTTGCAGACATTATTATTATAACATTGCGAGTCCCAGGACTCATCGCAGGAGGGCACTCCACTCCGCTACACACAGCAATCTCACCTACTACTTACTTTTTCTACAACACACAACAACGATGAACGCCATCTACCGTCCCATCACCACCAACAGTATTTTTTGTCTGTAAATTGCATGTGTTGACGTGACAGATATACAAGTAGTTTTTAACTCTGAGGATCAACAGTCCTTTAAAACCAACATTACAACTTTCAATAGGCTAGCTAAAACTTCACGAAGCATTTATCAATACATCACGATATCTACATATAAAGATATATTTTTGTTGTTCTATTAACGTTCATGTCCACTAAATAAAAAGCGCCCCCTTATTTTACAGATGCAGTAACCCCTCATATCTCGATCTATTGGTTATGCTTTCTAGAGATCCCTGAGACTAGAAAATGTGTTGGACTGCAGAAGAGAGACGTTAATCACCCGATTTACCAGACCATTGTATCTCACACTATAGCAGTTACGCATCTGATGGTGTAACTATGGTGCAGTTCTGTCTCTGTCTCTGATATTTAGGGAGGGCACGACCTTTTAATTGCGCATAATAGGAGAGCACATTAATAAGGTGTAGGACATAGGACTTCCTTTCGCTGCGATGATTGCAGGAATCCACGGGGAAACCTTTCCAGAAGCAGACGATAGCGATCAATGAGAATTTTGGACCATTCTTCCTGTGGACATGTAATGAGGTCGAAGTCACTTTACCTCACCCGACTCTCCAGTCATCATCATCAAAATCATGCCTATCAAGGATGTATGCTTACAGTGGCCTGTTCGGGTCTTAGAAGTCATTGTTGAATCTCTTAAGAGTACATCCTGGTTTTCATTTTCCTAATGGTGTGTAATTTAAGGCTTGCTTTAGTAATCTTTTGGTATATTTGTTTTCATTCTTTCATGTTAATATGTAGCTCAGTGGAAGTGGCGCTTGCGTCCTCTGCGCTTGGTCGCATGAAATGAGACTTAGGTTTAAGTCTAGTCGCCTATTTTCAGCCGATTCCCAAGTTAGTCGATCTCTGGCATGGGCAAGCGGGTTTTTCCTTCCGGAAAATCGGGTATTTCATGTCGTAAACCCAAGAAAATCGACTGTAGTACCCACATTATTTCAGACAGCAACATATCCTGTTAGGGTTAGGTGACTGCCTATAATTAGTGATAAACATGGGCCAGCTATCTCTGATTGGCTACCGGTGGAGATTGAACTGCAAACTCAGTCTCTAAAAGCTATATAGGGTATAAACGCCACTTTCATAATTTCTTCATTTTTCTTGTGATCAAATAGAGTATACTCTGCAGTTTTCTCATAAAGTTCATTTCATTTGTTTGTCTTTTTGTTTTATTGTCCAGATATCACTTCCATACAATAGGACTGGTAGGACTAATGTATTGTATACTTTTAGTCTGGTTTGCTCTTGTACTAGGTTTCGTTTAAATATAGAGTTAATTACACCTGTTACTTTTAAATATTTTGCAAATTTTAGGTTTACATCTTTTCATGTTCATATGTCACCATACATCCTAGGTAGTTAAATGAATTCACCTGTTCTAAAATCTTGTTATCTATTACTATTTTAGTAATAGATAACAAGATGACTGACGAACAAGGGACTGACGAGATATAAGCATGGATGCTAAAAGCATGTTCAGATGAACTGGGTTATCTTTTGACCAGGCTATATAATTTGAGTCTGAGAACAGAGACGATTATGCACAAATGGAAAGAATGTATGGTAATTCCATTGCACAAGGGGTGGCGCAAAGACCATTGTATCCAACTAGTGACAAATTCGTATCTCAGGAGTGGTGGTGATGGTGGTGAAGAATTTGCAAAAGGTGGTTAGGGCTGTCGTTCAGAAATGAGTTGATAGGGAATCTCTATTTCGCAATGGGTTTACAGCATGGGTTTACTTATGAAAAATTTTTCTTTCAGCAACTTGCTCACATTCAATGATAATGTTACCATTCCGCTAGACAAGGGGAATGGATATATCATGATTCTTTTTGGATTTTGCTAAGGCTCTTTACAAAATACAGCATGGAAGACTGATGTATAAATTGATGAAAATTGCATTATAAACTATTGGCATGGATAAGCGGATGGCTGACTGACTCAAATCAAAAAGTGGTATACGGGGAAATTGAGTTTGTAAGGTTTAAGGTAACAAGTAATGTACCAGAAGGATCATTGCTTGGTCAACTGTTATTCAATCTGTACATTAATGATATTGGAAAGGATTTGACAAGCAACATACAGTTACATACATACATAGATAGCTCATGGAAAAAACATGATGTTAAAAAAGAAAATCATGATGTCATTATATATTAACAGAATTGAAGAATTTAAAATATTTTAAGTTAAAACTTTGAAGGAAAACACAGATCTAATCCAAGAAGTTGGAAAATTAAAATAAGAGTTAAAAGTAAAAGTCTCAATATGTTATAATAAGGAAAAGAAACATATATATCATTATTGATTTAGATATAAGTTCGTAATCCAGGTCACAACTTCAGGAGCCGCTTGTAAAAAGTCATTCCAGTCATTCTGATATTGTAACAGAATGAAGCATAGAAGCTTCATTCTGTTACAATATGTTGCATAGTCTGTCGCAGAGCACCACAGTTACATTCTGGAGATGTTTGTCTGTTCCATTTACAGAGAGTATCTCCACATAGGCCATGATTTGTCCGAATTCTATTTAGTACCGTCCATGTTTTGCGAGGTAGATCTGATCCTATGATGATCACCTTTAAATATGTTTTGCAAATGTTCTTTAGTATTTTCCTTCCATGTTTCTCCCCACTTTGATAAAGGATTAAAATTATTTAGCACAAGTTCTTCTGCTGCTCGTAGTGATGGATGGCGAGATTTCAATCTATTGACGTTAAGAGTTGGGAGATCCTGATGAATAGGCAGGTTCGGATTACCAGCAATTTTTTGGAATTCACGGACTAAATAATTCAATCTACGTAGTTCTGTAGGAATAATGCCTGCTAAAAGAGGTAACCAATATGTTGGGATCGATCTAATAGAGCCTGTAATTAATCTTAAGGTATTGTTCAATTGAGAATTGATAATCCTTGTGTGAGGGCTATTTAGCCACACAGGAGCACAATATTCAGCACTTCAGAATACCAAAGCAAGAGCTGTTGTCCGAAGAGTAGAGGCTCTTGAACCCCAGGTAGTGCCACAGATCTCTGTAGGATATTATTACGTGTCCTTAGTTTATATGCCAAATTTGAAAGATGTTGCCGGAAAGTGAGAGAATGGTCAGGTGTGACTCCCAAGTACTTAGGGAATTTATTATATGGAAGTATAGTGTTTGTTCAATTCAATTTTTAGTTTCACATTTGCCAAGTTATTATTTAGATGAAAACAAGATATCACCGTTTTGCTCCTATTTAAACAGTCTCCATCTTTTAAAATTTTCATCTAGAATAGTTAAGTCAGCTTTTAGAATTTCTTCTGTACGACTTATTCATTTATGCTGTACAGTTATTGCTATATCGTCGGCATAACAAAGTTTCCTTGATGTAGTGACGGGAAGATGAGATATATACAGATTGAATAATAACGGAGATAAAACAGATCCCTGAAGCAGTCCATTATTTAACTTCCTTTCGCTGTTAGTTTTATTACCTATAGTCACTATAAATCTTCTATCTCTTAGCATATTGTTAATAATATGGACTATTGTTTTACATGGGATAATTTTATATAATTTATATAGAAGGCCTTGTCTCCAAACGGTGTCGAAGGCTATTGACAAATCAATAAATGCTGCTGATGTTTTTAAACCTTTTTGAAAACCAGCTTCTATGTGAGTTACCAAAGAGAGAACCTGGTCAGAACACCCACGATTTGGTCTGAAGCCAGCTTGTTCTATTGGGAGATTTTTAAAAATTGTAGAGCTTATTCTATTATAAATAAGTCTTTCAAAGAGTTTATAACAACAACTGAGGAGAGAAATAGGTCGGTAACTTTCCGGTTTATGATTAGGCTTACCAGGCTTTAAAATTGATAGTACTTTTGCGTTTTTAAAAATAGTAGGAAGTTTACCAGTTGTAAGAATGTCAGTATAGAACTTTGTTAACCATAATCTTGCATTTCTTCCCAGATTAATCAAAAATTCTGGATGAATGTTATCAAAACCAGGAGCCTTACCAGGCTTTAATTCCTTTAAGGCTTCTTCAACTTCTTGCTGCGTAAAAGGGTGTGCAAAATTTGAAGTTATAGGTGAAGACTTGATAAATAATTTTAAATTTCTATTTATATATATGTTGTATGCTTTTTATTGATTGGGATACGTGATACATTAACAATATGTATGGCTAGTTGATCTAGGGTGATTTTGTTCTTTAGGTTGTTCTTTAACACTTTCATTACCAAGCTGAAAATTGGAATTTCGTGTGGTGGGCAACTTTTTTTTATTTTTTTATTTAGTTAACGACGTCCACGCGATAACGCGTGTTCGGCCGTTTGGTGAGAACTCGCATCGCACGATATCGCGTGATTGGCAATGAACGTGATTGCCAATCACGCGATATCGTGCGATGCGAGTTCTCACCAAACGGCCGAACACGCGTTATCGCGTGGACGTCGTTAACTAAATAAAAATATAAAAAAAAGTTGCCCACCACACGAAATTCCAATTTTCAGCTTAGCAATGAAAGTGTTAATCAAAGGAGCACTACCACCTAGTTTCCTAAGAAGGCTCCAAGCTTTACGGCTGGAATGAGTAAAGTCTATACCTTCAACTGTATTTACCGATTTTTTTCCTTTGGGATATATCCAAGTTTTCTCGGAGTTCGTCTGCTGTTTTTGGGTCATTGTTTATCTGATATTCATTATAAAGTAATTCACATTCTTCGCTCCAACCATGTATATAGTTATGTCTAATACCTCTAGGAATACTTTTCTTGGCGGCAAGCAGGACTACACCTATAAATAGATGAAAATTACTACTTTTTGGAGATATCCAGCGAATACATTTGTCAAATTCATTTGCGTATTTATTCCAGTCAGCCTTTTTAAAATTTCAGCGTGGAATAGGCTTTGATCTTACAACTGGAATGGAAATGCCAATGACAATTAATACCGGTCTATGTTGACTATAAGGAAAGTCAGTTAAGACCCTTCCCAGATAACATACAGTTATTTGCTGATGATGCAATGGTAGGTAGGGTAATCAGGAATGCTGCTGATATGCAGTACTTGAAGAATGATTTGAATAGGCTGGAACTGTGGGCATGGGAAAGCGGGTGTCAGTTCAATGTCAGTAAATGTAAAGTCATTCACTTCAGCATGATTAGATATCCAATGTCGTATTATATTGGTGGGATTAGGCTAGAAGAATCTGATGAGGCTAGGGATCCTGGAATGTTAATAGATAAGAAGTTGAAGTTTAGTGGCCATGTGGCAAAGATTGCAATTACAGCTCACAGGATAATTACAAACTTGAAACGAACCTTGACATGTAAAGATAAGGATGTCAACTTGCCTCTTTAGAAGTACTCGATAAGACCTCACTTGGACTATTGTGCGCAAGTCTGGTCTCCTGGTTGTGATTCTCATAGAGTGCAGACAGTGCAAGGGAGAGTGTTGAAATGATATCAGGATTGCAGAATACTGATTATGAAGACCGATTGAGAATTTGTAGCCTGCAGACACTAGAAAACAAGAGAAGGGTGGATGATATGATTGAGACTTAAAAACTTCTGAAAGCATAATACAGAATTTTAGTTGGCCGAATTTCTATTTTTTATGAAAAATGGGGAAAGAGCGTGACTGAACTCTTGGAAGTTGAGAATAAATGCCGTTAAGAATGGAATAAGGCCTAGACATTTCTCTTGTAGATTAGTTAGATCTTGCAGATTATGGTATCAGATAGTGTATGACTGGAATGGATTGCAGATGAATGTTGTGTGTGTCCGCTTCTTTGATGGTTGGGAACTATAATGTCTGTTTTGATTGGGTTCAAGTGGTGAATCAGGTTTTGTGAATAGGGGAATATTTCTCTTTTTTTATTCTTGCATGAAGTCTGCAAAGTATTGGTTAAAGTCATTTGGTAGTTGGATAGATTTTGCGCCTTTCATGAAGTTGTGTTTTATGGTTTCAGAGGTGGTGGTGTTTGGAGCACGATCTAGCATCTCGTTGATCAGATGCTAGGTTAGTTTCATGTTGTTTTGTGCAGAAGTTGATTTGCCTCTGTGTAGTAGTTTCTTTTTGCGTTTCTTATTTTTTATTTTTGTTTATTTTTAATATTTTTTATTATTGGATATGATACATACATTACATACATTTGTTTATATGATACATACTTGATGACATATCTTGCTTTTGAAAAAAATTCAATTTTTTTTTATTATGAAAATTATGATTACATATTGTGATTACATATTTACAACACACAAGATTATATATTTACAATAGGTTTAATTCTGTTTTTTTTTTCTCGTAACAATAATTTTTTTAATAACAATAGTAATTTATTGAATTGCTAAAATATTTACACAACTTCATGAAAGGCGCAAAATCTATCCAACTACCAAATGACTTTAACCAATACTTTGGTTAAAGTCATTTGGTAGTTGGATAGATTTTGCGTTGGTAGTTGGTAGTTTGGATAGATTAATAAACATCTTGAGTGGCATTGCAACTTACAATTTTACAGAATTCAGCACTAAGTGCTGCAATTCCTACATTGGATTTCAATTAAAAATTTTAATAATACTTTTTTGCCTCCATATTATGTATTTACAACACATGTTCTTCTAATGTTAACAACGAAGATTATTCAGAATTTGTTGAGTATAAATTTTTTTTGTTTATATAACATTTTAATTATAAGAATAATTTATTACATTATTTTTTCATGTTACATAAGAGTATTATATTAATGATATTATCACATAATAATCAGTATCTTCAGTATCTTCTTTATTTTTGTATGCTTTACTAACTGTTTTATTACATAATCTGCTTCTTTGGTTATAAGGATTACGTGTGGTTCAGTGAGTCGAGTTAATCCCACCTACATCGAAGCTTGGGTTAGCTTTTATGAAGGGAGTGGGATTTAGCCTTCACTATTTATGTTATTGCTACTGTTTTTGTATGGGATGTTGGCATACGATGCTGGTGATTTGCGTTATAAGACGATTGCTTGTTAACTCGTATTCGGTTTTTAAATCTGCGTTATTTGGATGTCGCTTTAATTGTTTTCATACAATAGCCTGTGTAGTTCAGTGGATGTGGCGTTTGCACACCACGGCGCTTGGCCGCACGAAGGAAGACTTGGTTTCGAGTCTAGTCGGCGACTAGAGGAAATTTTTCTAAGCCTTTTTTCGACCGGTTCCCGAGTTAGTCGATCTCTGGCACGGGTAGGCGGGTTTTTCCTCCCGGAAACTGGGGTTTTTCGTCTAGCAAACTCAAGAAAATCGACTGTAGAACCCAAATAATTTCAGACATTAAATATATTGTGTTAGGGTCAGGGACCACGAGATGGCGGCACATTTGAGCCGTCTCTCTTCACTCTGTACCGCTTAATAAGTGATAGCCTTGGGCTATCTATCTCTGATTGGTACCAGTGGAGATTGAACTGCCCACTCAGTCTCCAAAAGTTAGATAGGGCTAAATGGCCTCTCCTACTTCCCGTATACGGGAACGTTAGCTGATTTCTCCTTTCTGTGTATAACTGAGATTAATTATTGTGTTTTCGAAGGATTTTGGCTTGTATAATAATAATAATAATAATAATAATAATAATAATAATAATAATAATAATAATAATTTTATCTCTCAGATAAATTACATAAGACAATTATGCATAACAAATACTTTCTCGTACATAAAGCTTTTTTTAAAATAATAATAATAACAATAACTGTTTAGAACATATATTATTATAATATTCATAATGATGATTATTGCAGATGTTTCTTTGCAATTTTACACTATATATATACAATATCAATGAATATAATCACCCTATATCGCATACTTTTGTTACAGTTATTACATACATTACATACATTTGATTACATGTGATACGTACATTACATGCATTTGGTGATACATCTTGGATGAGAACTAATTTCTCTGCTTTCATCCTCGAAGCTTATATGTAAGCTTATCTGAGGATGACACCAGTTGGTATTATTTATTGGATTTTTTTTGCTGTGTTGGGAAGCTACGAAAGCTATGATTGAGAAATTCGCGCGCGCACACTCTTCCTCTCTCTCTCTCTTTCTCTCTCTCTCTCTCTCTCTCTCTCTCTCTCTCACACACACACACACTCAAAAAAAACGAAAATCTAACTTAAACATGGCATGGATAGACTACAAGAAAGCATTCGACTCCCTCACATACACCTGGATCCTAAAATCACCATAAACGTTCGGAATTAGAAAAAACATATGTTCGTTTCTGGATGCTGCTATGAAATCATGGAAAACAACATTAATACTGAATAATGAACGATTTGGAGATATTAGCATTAAACGTGGAATTTTCCAAGTTGATTCCTTGTAACCATTGCTCTTCAACATTTCTTTGATACCTTCTATGATTCTGAAGAAAACGAAACTTGAATATGAAATTCCTAAATGTAATATTAAAATTTTCCATCTGTTGTATATGGATGACTTTAAGTTATATAGAAAATCGGCCCAGGAAATAAACTCTTTACTGAACACATTTCGTATTTTCAGTCTGGACCTCAAAATAGAATTTGGTTTAGATAATTGCGCAATTTTATCTATTAAACGAAGAAAAATTAATTACACTAGCAGTTTTAATTTTGATGAAGAAAAATATATAAAAAGAATTTCAGCGGAAGAACACTACAAATACCTAGGTATATTAGAAGCCAATGATATTCTACACACGAAAGTTTAGCAACATGCACCATCAGAATATATCAGAAGAGTTGGAAATTTTCTAAAAACAATATTAAATGGAGATTAAACACAATTAGAGCAATAAATTCTTGGGCTATACCAGTGATCCGATACAGAGCTGGCTTAATAGATTTGACAAAAGAAGACCTGGACAAACTGGACCGCAAAACTAGAAAACTAATGACCATGCATTACATCCACGA
Source organism: Typopeltis vanoorti (assembly GCF_054136105.1). Taxonomy (NCBI): domain Eukaryota; kingdom Metazoa; phylum Arthropoda; class Arachnida; order Uropygi; family Thelyphonidae; genus Typopeltis; species Typopeltis vanoorti. The sequence continues at coordinate 14,026 of NC_143565.1, read as the reverse complement.
AGTGATGTTGAACGGTTGTACCTAACGAGGAGAATATGTGGACGGCGACTGCTGCAAGTGAGACAGACTGTATAAGAGGAACAAATTGGTTTAAGAAATTATATCGACAATAGCTCTGAGACAATGCATCAAGCAATTACACAAGAGGGCCTTCTGAAAGCAACAGGAAACAAATCCGATTACAAAATTCGATTACAGCGCATATATCGGTAATTTTGTTGTTCCAACAAAATTACCGATATATGCGCTGGGAAAATAAACCCTAGCATGGTCAATTTCTTCGAGATGCTGAGAAAAAAATTGACGTGATCGAGACATGGCAATGATATCAACACGGATACATTAAAAAAGAAACAGAAGGATTTATTCTAACAGCTCAAGAACAGGCATTACAAAATGATGCAATCAAAGCAACAATTTTGAACACCAATAATAACAGCAAATGCAGATTATGCAATTAGGAAGATGAGACTGTAGAACATCTAATCAGTGCCTGCAGCAAAACAGCTCAAACTGACTATAAATACCGCCATGAGCAAGTGGCCAAAATAGTTCATTGGCATGTATGCAAAAAATATGACTTTCCTACTTCTGATAACTGGTGGCAGCATAAAATAGAAACGGTGTTGGAAAACGAAACGGTAAAAATTCTCTGGGACTATCGGATACAAACTGATCGGCATATGGAACACAATAGACCTGACATCGCAATTATCGAACACCGACAGGTTTGGATTGCTGATATCGCAAGCCTCTATAGCTCAGTCTGGGGATCGTCATAGGGGAACAAATCCAACACAACGCACAGTGGGAGCTTGCACATACAAAAATAACCAAGAAAATTACACATATGAGACACAGACAACTATCACTAACAGCTAAAGCTAAAATATGTAATCAATACTTACTGTCTAAGATATGGTATCTCATGAACAATACCAACTACAACGGTCAAGAAGTAGACAGAATACACAGAGAATGTGCAAAATTCATCTGGGGTTCCAAATACGAACCGATAATAAGATCCACAATATTCCATGACATTGAGGCGGGAAGACTCGGCTTAATAAATGTGCACCTAAAAACTTTAAGTGCGAGAGCAAAAATCATAGAGAGAGAGCTTACACAGAGGAAAAAGCGTAGAGCGCATATATAATATATTATATGCAGAATATAATGCCCGACAAAGTAATGTGTTCCCTTCCGCGTTCGAGTGGCAAAACACCGAGAATGTTCCACGAGATTGCGGAAGGTTACAACTTCATTAACAAATACATAGGAATAAACGAATTCTTGAAGATGAGATCTAAAGCAGCACACATCAAACTCATGCGCACAGTTATACCACCACCACAACACCGGGAGATTGAGAGAGGGACACTAAGACTATCAAATGCACTTAAAAAAGCTTTCAATCTGCATATAAACCCAAAATTAAAAACATTCTACTACAAAGTACACCACTCTTGTTTGCCCACCAAAATATGGTGCACAGCGAAAGGGATCCCTCTTCAAGGCCCCGCCAGATGTCATTTTTTCCCCTAACCAAAACACTTTACCACTTAATGATGTACTGTCCTCACATCTCCCGAATATGGAACACGGTTCAAACATTCATAAAACACAAACAACCCTTTACAGAACACACATTATACTGGTTAAACGAAGGTAACATTAACACAACTAAAGCAATCATTATTATAACAGCCATGTACTCGATTTGGACATACAGATGTGACAAAATTTACGGAAGGGAAACAGGACCAGACATACTCAGGAAAATAAACAACATATTAAAAGAAGCAATCACAGATACCATAAACAGAAATAAAATAACAAAACACCAATGGCAGCAAGTAGGTCTCATCTCAGAATTCGAAGAACAACTGCAAATCATAGAAATAAAGGACCCACCATAGATTAAAAAAAAAAGCATAAAACACACATATACACGATAAAATAAATATACATAAGCGAAAGAAAAACATATTGTAAACTTTTTCATTAAGCTGTATAACCATTTGTACATTAATCGCTTTATGCTATAATTAGTTGTAGTTCTGTGCATAATATTTGTCAATTATAGAGATTGTAGTTTAGTTTTATGTATCCAAAATGTCAGTGACAGTTTATATAGTGGAAGAACTTGATGACATTTTACTGATCCGGTGGATAACTCAAATCTCTGCCAAAATGTAACCCTCTCCTTCTATGTTAAAACAAATACTACATATGTATATAGACAGTTGCAATCTGAAAGTGATAATAATGAAGCAATAAATCATGTAATGATATGCAAAAACAAGTTTTAGGAATTATATGTTAAGAATATTTATGATATGTAAAGTAACTACACGAGTATGTATAAATATGGTATATGTAAATAGCGCTTAACACTTCATGATAAGTTAATAATGTATAATCCAAACTATATCTGTATAATCCAAACTGCATATGTATAATGTACAATCCAAAGTGTACATTATACTGTAAATGTATAATGTACAATCCAAAATGTTTACAGTCCAAATGTAAAATCGTCAAGTCAAACATAATAAAGGGCTATAAAGAAGTGTCTCCAAAAGAATAATTATATGTATTATAAATAAAATAGTCATATGCATAGAAGACGTATTATATGTAAAGTAGTAATAGGTATATATGTATATGTGTGTATATGTACATACATGTATAAATATGTACATTTATATATGAATATTGTCAGATTAGTTAACAATATAAAATCCGTTGTTGTGTATTTTAAAACAAACCTTACATAGGTTTAAGGAAAAGCGTCCCCTCACAAGAGATAACAACGTAGATCGAATCCCATATGTAATTGGAAATATACCACAAAAATATAGGAATTTCATTTTAAAAAGGAAATATGATTTATGGAAATAGAAATGCGACTGGTAACTTAAATTCATAATACAGAATTCCATGGATTGTAAAGTTATGTTACATTAAAAGAAAAATACTGCTCAGCTCATGTAAAAAGGACTGTAGGAAGAAGCAGACACTGAGCAGATTAAGATGTTAAAAATAAGGAAAAATAAATTGTACATAATATATATTATTAAGATATCAAGAAATGTAACTCAAAATGCCAATTAGAATAAGCATTCTATGTACAAATGTATATATATTTATTTGGATTGTACGTAGATGCTTTAGTGTTAATAAAATATATAGTTCGCCCACCACTTCTAGGTCCCTTCTTGGCTTTGTGCCAAGAATAGTCGATTCATGCTGAAGGGGGAGAAAGAAATGAAGGATGTATGAATTGGTCGCCAACATGCGAAATCACGTGCTTTCTTGTCTGTCGCTGTACTAGTACTAGCTTGATTTTTGTTGTTCTCTTTTTGCATTATTTTTTTTATTATTAATTTGTATGATGGATCCAGTACAGTCAACAAGTTCTGTTGTTAAACGTTTCAGTAGCTCTTGCAAAAGAATATTGAATAATGTGCTGACATTCTGCGAAAAAGAATCGTCAGAAGGCCGTCTTCTTGTTCCCCTTTCTCAAGTCATAAAACGTGCAAGTGCAATTGCGGGTATCGGGGTCGACTGTTAAAAGAATTCGTAGGGAATCAAAAGGTGAAGGTAAGCCAAAATTTAAATCTCCTAAAAAAAAAAAAAAAAAAAAGCGCCAGAGAAAGAAAACCATCGAAACCGTAGCTTTGAATGATTTTGATGTAGACGTTATAAGAAGAGCTATTCACGAATTTTACGTATTCGAGAAAAGAGTGCCAACTGTTCCGAAATTGATTCCTGTGCTTAAAGAAAAAATTAATTTTCCTTGGAAAAGAGAAACTTTAAGGAAAATACTTCACGAAATCGGATTTTGTTTTAAAAAGTCCCGGAATAAAAGGAAGCTTATCATGGAGCGAAGTGACATTGTTTTATGTAGAACGCAGTATTTGCACGTATTAACACTCTACGTACATTTTTCCAACTGTTATAAAAGCAAAATAGTTACACTTTAAAAACAGCAATGTTCGTAAAAGAAAAGCTAAATTTTCCGACCTGTAATAATAAACAAACTCAGTTTGTTTATTATTACATCCCAGAAGACAGACTGATTACCCTATTATCGGAATGGATTCTCCTTTTTCTGACATGCGCAGTAGTTTCGAGGGACCTCAAATCGGTGGGCGAACTATACCTCAGTGGATGTGACGTTTGCACACCACGTGGTTTCAACGCAAGAAGGAAGACTTGCTTTCGAATCTAGTCGGCGACCAGAGGAAATTTTTCTAAGCTTTTTTCGGCCCGTTCCCGAGTTTGTCGATCTCTGGCAAGGGTAAACTGGTTTTTTTTCCCTGAAACTCGGGAAAAAAAACCCGTTTTCCGTCCCGTACTCAAGAAAATCTACTGCAGAACCCGCATTATTTCAGACATTAAATATATTGTGTTAGGGTTAGAGGCCACGAGATGGCGGCACGTGTTTTGTCGTCTCTCTTCAGTGTACTGTTTAATTAGTGATAGCCTTGGGTCATCTATTTCTGATTGGGTACTTGTGGAGATTGCACTGCCCACTCAGTCACCAAAAGTTAGATAGGGCTAAATGGCCTCGCCTACTCCCCTTTTCCCTTTTTATTTTAAATATTTAAATATGTACAATAATCATCTGGAGTAACATTCGGTATATTATTTTACAAGATACTAAGTGCTGCATATAATAAGTTTTCAATAATATTGATGATAACATAGTTTTTTGCTATTTTTTAAAATAATTACAGTAATAATTTACAATTATATAGTTCAGAGTTACACAAGTTAAATATTATTACATGTTGTGGTTTACTTCTTTTTTTTTTTCTTCAAAGTTTGAGAAAGTGTGATTATACACAGTATTTACACTTAGGCAATTAAAATATTATATTTCTTAATTCTCACTTACATATAATGTACTCATTATTTACATAATTTTTTTTAATACTAATAATATTTTATTACGTTATTTTTTCTTGACATAGTAATATTATATTAATAATATTATCACATACTACTACTACTATTACTACTACTACTACTACTACTACTAATAATAATTTTTTTTTTTTAAACATTTTATTGTCTCAGATAAATTACATACATAGATACAACAATAGTTTTATATACACGTATATATATATATATATATACATAATATTTATAATACATTACAATTGTGAATAACAAATACTGGCGAGTTATTAATATTTTTAAATTATAATAATTTTTTTTCTTTAAATAAATAATATTTTTGTTCACTGCTAAAATATTTACACATACATATATACAATAGTTATCTTGAGTATAATAGTAATAATTTTTTTATTTATTTATTTATTTAAAAAAAAACAATTTATTATGTCTCAGTATAAGTTACTACAATAATAATATTTACAGTAATTACTATAAGGATTACACAGAATTTTTGATTTTAGAATATACATAATAATAATAATAATAATAATAATAATAATTTATTTATTTTATTCATTAATTTATTATTATCATTATTTATTTATTTATTTATTTATGTCTCAGATGAATTGCATACATAGTTGCTATAGTAATTATATATATATATAATATTTATAACGCATTACAAGTGTGTATAACAGATTCTTGCAAGTTGGTAATTTTCTTCCTCGAAGCTTAGCAGAGCTTATCTGAGGAAGATAATAGATGATAGAAGATGGTGGTTTGATGGTTATATTCCTATACTGGTCATAAGCCTGGTGTTGATTTTACTGTTTGTTGGTACGTGCTTGGAAGACTTCGACTACTATTACAGTTTAACTTTTTTTTTCTTTTTTTGTGCAAACAGGGTTGGATTTAGGCATGGTGTGTTTGTTTCTTTGTGTTCTTGTGGTGATAGTTTTTGAGAGGGTGGTTGTCGTTTGTGTGTGTGTGCATGCGCATGTGTGGTGGGGGAGAGCTCTAATTTTCATTCTCGCTATAATATTTATATAGTGCCTGTTTCAGCTCTCTGTATGTTCCTAGGTTTCTGTTGTCGAACGGCAGTTTGTTTATCATGTCAGGTACGTAGAAGTTTCGGGTGGCTTTGCCGTGGTGATTGTTGTACTTATATGTTATGTAGTTTGTTGACTGTGGTCTTGTTATTTGATATGTTGTTCTGGTTACTCTATTTGTTGGGCTGTAGTAATGTTTTAACATGACTGTGTAGTGGCATAAGTGTTTCACCTTAAATATTTTGTGTTTTGTCCATGCTTCCTGCATAAGTGTGGGTTGTTCTCAGAATACCAGTTTTACTATTTTTACCTTGCAACCATTGTGAATGCTAAGTCTGTAGGCTGCGCAGAATGCATAAGATGTGATTGGGTATCGTAAAATGTTTTCACATAAAGGAACATACAGAGAGCTGAAACAGGCACTATATAAATATCATAGCGAGAATGAAAATTAGAGCAATTCCTGTTTCTCTCTCCCCCACCACACATGCACACATACACGCAAACCTATGACAACCCCCTCTCAAAAACCATCACTACAAGAACACAAAGAAACAAACACACCATGTCTAAATCCAACCCTATTTGCACAAAAAAAAAGAAAAAAAAAGTTAAACTGTAATAGCAGTCGAAGTTTTCCAAGCACGTACCAACAAACAGTAAAATCAACACCTGGCTTGTTACCAGTGTAGGAACATAACCATAAAACCACCACCCTCTATCATCTATTATCTTCCTCAGATAAGCTCTGCTAATCTTCGAGGAAGAAAATTATTAACTTGCAAGTATCTGTTGTACACAATTGTAATGCGTTATAAATATTATATATATATAATTACTACAGCAACTATGTATGCAATCCATCTGAGACATAAAAAAATAATAATAATAAATAAATAAATAAAATAAATAAATTATTATTATTATTATTATTATTATTATTATTATTATTATTATTATTATTATTATTATTATTATGTATATTCTAAATTCAAAAATTCTGTATAATCCTTATTGTAAATATTGTAAATATTATTATTGTATGTAATTTATACTGAGACATAATAAAATGTTTAAAATTATTATTATTATTATTATTATTGTCAACCAATACGGCGAAATCAACCGATACAGAAAACAAAAAGCACTATCACTTTATTAGAAGACATCGCCGACACAATAAACAAAGTTCTTGACAAATACAAGTACGCATATCCTTCTACTGCTTGAACTTAACAAAAGCATTTGATACACTTGAACATCACATACTACTCACAGAACTATACTCAATAGGTATAAGAGGAACACTGCATACATGGTTCAGGAACTAATTCTCAAACAGAACACAAATAACAAAAATAGGTACATGGCACGGCCGGGGTATACAAATAAAACACGGGGTTCCTCAAGGTGACATATTATCACCCACTCTATTGAACATATACATTAACGATGTTCATAACATGGCCATAAGAAGAAACATATTTCAGTACGCAGATGACACCGCACTACTAGCAATTCACACAGACATCAACACTGCTCTCTGCAAAGCACAACAAGACCTAAACGAAATCACAACATACTTCTACCAAAACGCAATTATAATCAACGGCACCAAAACACAAATGCTGATAATACACAATCCAAAAATCATACGGCCCTTACCACTATCGACACACTGTCACACATACCGCTGAATTAACAACAAAAATACCTGCCAATGTCCCGAATTCACGCATGCAAAATACCTCGGTCTCTATGTAGATTGCCACCTTAAATAGACAAAACATATAGAATACCTACATTCCAAACTCCGGATCCTCGCAGCAAAACTCTTTCAAGTAAAAGATATTATTCCATCCAACATAAAAAAACTGCTATATCACGGTATCTGCGAATCCCTACTCAGATACGGAATACCAGTCTATGCAAACACATCAACAAGTCACCTAACAAAATTAGAAACATTACACAGTAAAATCGTGTCAACAGTGATATGGACACCTTACACGTAACAACCAATATCCGACTAGCACATGGCGACACACAAAATCCTAATCATTAAAAACCTGAAACACTACATGACATTAACAAGGAATTATTCAACATCACCTATCGAAACAGCAGAGACGCATATTGTATAACACGGCCTACAACAAACCTTTGCATTCCTACACCCTTCAACAACTCATACGGTTCTTTTGTGAGATCGCATCAGATACCCAAGCAACTCAACAACCTACCAAGAAATTTAAAACACGTAGATAATACAGAACATTAAAACACGAACTCTGGAAAATATACCAACAAATTTAATATACCATTAACACCAATATACACATCACAAATCACCAGCATCCAATGATTACATCCCATCCATAAACAGTAACAACAAAATAAATAGTGAAGGCTAAATCCCACTCGCTTCATAAAAGCTAACCCAAGCTTCGAAGTAGGTGGGATTAAATCGCCTCATCCCCTGTTAACGAAACTAACGTATATCGGAATCGGAGGTCGCCTAGTCCAATGGTTTAAAGCATACATGGAAAACAGGAAACACATCACACGTATAGGATCATCATACAACAAAGAGGAACCAGTAACCTGTCCTATCTCCCCTTCTATTTAAGCCATCTTCCCTTAAAAAGCAAAATCTTCCAGTACGCAGAACACAGCCATAGTATCCATTCACAACAACGCAAATATCGCTTACACTAATATGCAACACGACATCAATCAAATTACTAACTATTAACCGAAAACGGCATATATATAAACCCTAGAAAAACAAAGCTAATGATATTCAAAAATTCCCCAAACTCTGCCCATAGAAACAAAATATCTCACTATCCGAAATTCACCCACCTATACACAAAGCACTGAACCTAAAACCACAACCATCACACAGGTGAAAACAACACGCTATCTCGGACTTTACTTCGATGCTGATCAAAGTTGGAATAGCCAAATATGCTTGGTGTGTAGGTAGTTTATATTTTATAAACTATCTACACACCAAGTTTAGAACAATAGCAAGCAAATTATACGGATTGAAAGACATTAGTATTAATGTCTTTCAATTAAATAAATAGATTAAACACACATTAAATAGATTAGTATTTTAATGTGTGTCTGGATAATGTCTTTCAATCGGTATAATTATAAAGACATTAGTATTAATGTCTTTCAATTAAATAAATAGATTAAACACACATTAAATAGATTAGTATTTTAATGTGTGTCTGGATAATGTCTTTCAATCGGTATAATTTGCTTGCTATTGTCCTAAACTTGGTGTGTAGATAGTTTATAAAATATAAACTACCTACACACCAAGCATATTTGGCTATTCCAACTTTGATCAGCATCGAAGTAAAGTCCAAGATAGCGTGTTGTTTTCACCTGTGTGATGGTTGTGATTTTAGGTTCTCCACTTTGTGTATAGGAGGACGAAGGTTTGATAGTGAGATATTTAGTTTCTATGGGCAGGGTTTGGGGTTTTTTGAATATCATTAGCTTTATTTTTCCAGGGTTTATATATATGCTGTTTTCGGTTACCAGTTAGTGATTTGATTGATGTCGTGTTGCATATTTTTGTAAGCGATATTTGCATTGTTGTGAATGGATATTATGGCCATGTCATCTGCATACTGGAAGATTTTACTTTTTAGGGGGAGTTGGCTTATGTCGTGTGTGTGTGTATGTTAAATAGAATGGGAGATAAGACAGCTCCTTGCAGTACTCCACAGGTTACATGTACCTCTTTGCTGTATGCTGATCCTATACGTGTTTTCTGTTTTTCGTGTATGCTTTAAACCACTGGGGTAGACGACCTCCAATTCCGATATGGGTAAGTTTCGTTAACAAGGTTTTATGTGTTAGTGTGTCAAATGCTTTTGTTAGGTCAATGAATACCACTAATGTTATTCTGTTTTTATCCAATGCAGCATTTATTAGATCTGTGAAATCTTCCAGGAGTGTTGCTGTTCCTTTATTTTTTTGAAAGCCATATTGTGTTTTGGGTATGATTTGAAATTTTTCAACGTATGTGGAGAGTTTTGATGTACAATGCGCTCCATGATTTGGTTGATTACAGGCAGCATGGCGATAGGTGTGTAATTACTTATTATGTTTCTTTTTCCTTGTTTGTGTATGGGTGTGATTAATGCAGTCTTCAGTGTTTCAGGTAAATGTCCCGTTTCGAAGATTTTATTTAACAGTTTTTGTATAGCTGGAAGTAGGTCAGTTTAGTGTTTCTTGATGTCTTTTGGTCTGATTCCGTCTATCCCCGGTCCTTTGTTAGGATTAATTTGTTGAATTGCCAGTGATAGTTCTTCTTTTGTTACTGTGGGGAACCACATCGACTGGGTTGCTCGTGGACCTAGTGGAGAATGTTCGTTTGTGTGAGGAAAGGTTGTTTCTTGTAGCTTTTGGACAGAGTTCACGAAGTGCTGATTAAAGTTGTTTGCCAACTGTTTGAGGGATTTGGGATCGCAGGCAAAGCTGTGTTTTATTGTTTCTGAGGCAGTGGTTCTGTGTATATTGTCCAGCATTTCATTAATCAGGTGCCAGGTTTTTTTATGTCATTCAATAATAATAATAATAATTTTTTTTTTTTAAGTGTGTATTATTACCATTAATATATATTAATCATAGTAATCGTGTTTATTTTTAATGACTCACAAGTTAAACAATATTACTTATGTTGCAGTTTACATAATAATAATTTTTTTAAAATTTATATTGTAAATTAAATATATAATTTTAAACTTAAATATATAAAACTGAAGTATTACTATCACATTTTCTGTTTACTACTAGAATTCATTACAGAATGTTAAGTGAATAATGTTAGATAAATACTACTACTGGGATGTAACTCAACTGCACCCTCGAAGCTTTGTAATTAGCTTATCTGAGGGTGATACTGGTTATATATACATATATTTGTTATTGATTTGGTTGCTGTGTTGGAAGTAGGCAGATCTTTGGGAGGTCAAATGAATGATCTGAGAGGTCGGATCAAAGTGAAATTGCCGATATATCCTGTGTTATTGCATCTGTCTTGGAACGCCTTTCTTTTTGTATAATGAAATATTATTATGCAAAAAGAAAAGATTTTATTAAGTGATCTACTATATGCAGTAACAAACTTATGAAATCCTTGCGTTATTGTCTTAAGAACTCCTTATCAGAAGTCAAATTAATCAGCATAAATTGACAGAGGAAAAATAAGAGTAAATGTAGCATTAGTATAGAAGATAGCTGTAGATTATTAAAAACTTAATACTGTCAGATTTCAGGGAAAGACAACGTATACTAGAATATTAAGTAAAAACTTTAATTAATATTTCCTATATTTCGTTTACGTTACATTACCATCCTCAGGGATCACAAACTGATGATATGTGCACTCAGGTACTAACACTAAGGAAATGTGGCTGAAGAAAACAACTGAAGTCGATCCTAGATTCCTAAAGGAACTTCCTAGTGGGCTAAATTTGGTTGTCTTGGTTGTTGGGATGATCTTCTTTGCATGTGAGCTTCTCATATTTGGGACAGTTTCATGCATTCAAATTTGTTGGGGTTTGGAGGTTTTTTAGTGCTGAGGCTGATTCGAGGAATAATCTCTCATATTTATACTTGCTGCGGTGTAGTCAAGTGGGTTTCTTCCAGCGTATTTTGTGGTGGGTGTTCCAAGCATGGTCGGCAAGTCCTGAGTGGCTGCATTGGTGGAACCGTACATAGTCCGTATGTTCAGATATCCTGATATTAGCTGTCCTGCCTGTTTGGCCGTAGTAGGACAGTTTGCAACTAGAAGATCAGCATTACTGAAATGTAGGAAGTATTAATTAAAGTTTTTAATTATTATTCTAATATACGTTGTCTTTACCTAAAATCTGACAGTTATGTATTACCAAGGTATAAGTTTATCTACAAGAATTAAAAACTTAATACTATTTTAATAATATTTTTTTCAGAATATGAAACATGCTGTGTGATCAAAATGCTCTGTTTTTATTTAACACAATAAGCCGAGTTGTGCCCAGCGGAATTGGAGATAAGTTTGTTCGAGATGAACTCTTCAAGCTATTCCTGAAATACAACCACAGAGCTCCATCTGGTGAAGACGAAATGCAAGGTCACTTACTATATCGGACATCGAAGGTTCTCTGTGGCTTCTGCTCATTGGATACATAGTAGCGAGTTTTGTTTTTGCTACAGAACTTTTAATAAAAATGCTTCGTCTTCTCGGATACCATTCAATAAAGAAATCCCTCACGGGTAAACGGGAATGAAAACTTCCTGATTATTTTAATGTAAATAGCTTACAATTCTGCATGAATAATCGGTTTGCAGTCTGAAATATTTAAATACCCAATACTCAATATGAAATCCTCTGTAGATCGGTGGAAGCCGTGTGTGCTTTCCTCGGTGTTAGTCTGCCCAAAGGAAGTGCATCGCAAGTTCTATTCTAGTCGCCAACTAGAGAAACTTTTACTAACTTTTTTTTGGGCGTTTCTGGAGTTAGTCGATCTCTAGCACTGCCAAGCGGGTTTTTTCTCCCAGAAACTCGGGTGTTTCATCCCGTAAAATACACACTATCTAAGACAATAAAATATAGTGTTACAATTAAGGTCTATGAGATTGCGGCACTTATCAGCCGCCAATACCACTAGTTACCGCGAATGATTAGTGATAATCTTGGGCTAGCTGTTTCTGATTGGCTAATGATGGAGTGGAATTTCCCTCTCAGTCTCCAAAAGTAAGATAGGGATAAACGGCCTTGCTTATCCCCCTGTAAGGGAATTAAGGGAAGTACAACGTTAGCGGATTTTTTTAATTCTCAATGCTTTGAATACAATTAAATGAAACAATTAAAATGACTCACTATACATCAGTGGACAAATAAAAGTTAATTTTATTTTTCCAGACTTTGTTCTTTAAGAACAGAAACCTCTGTTGCAAAGAAAGGATGTTTCTTAAAAATGTAAATCATACTGAAATGTTTAGCTCTGTGTTTTCTTTCCAACCAGATGTACAGTTTTAAAGACTCAGAAATACGCATTTTATCAGTTCCTTTCATAATTCTGCTTTGCTATTAAATTTTGAATTTTCAAAAAGAACAATGTGCAATGACATAACTCTCTTATCATTTCAAGATAAGAGATAAGAGCGTCTTAACTCTGGTTTAAGCTGACTACCAACAAATTTCAAAAGCTAATTCGGCATAAACAGAGCTCCGATTCCAACTAATATTATTTTATTATATTTATATTGTAAAATTAATTAATAAAATAAGACTACCATAATATTTTAATTAATAAAATAATAAAAATATAAAAATATTCCACTTTAAAAATAAAATTGGGATTATATAAGCAAAGTGGTATCATCATCATCAACAACAACTATGGGTCCAATGCCCGTAGGTGTCTGATGCTATCTTGATAAGATTCTTCCACTGCATTCTATTTTGGACTCAGTTTGTGCATAGAGTTTCCGCGCCATTTGACGGTGTCATCGCCCCATTCTCTGTTTGGTCTTCTTTTTTGTTCTTTCCTTCAATCATCCCAAACAGCAGCATTTTCATTTTCCTCTCATCGTTCATTCTACATAAATCGCCAAAGAGAGTTTCCTTTTGATTCTTTTCTGGATCAGGTTTTCTTTTGGTTGTATTTCGTCTGTAGATTTCCTCATTGTCTTCCTCATTTCTTCATTGTAGATTTCCTCACTGTAGATTCCACTTTCTGGATCCAGCTTATTCTCAAGATCTTTCTATAGCACTTCCTCTCAAATGCCAATATCCTCCTTTCAGATTCTCTCAGGAGTACCCAGGCCTCACATCTATAGAGCATGCTGCTGAAGAAACAGGTTTCTACAATGCGCAGTTTAGCTTGCATCTTTATAGCTCGGCTCTTCCATATTTTGTCCATAGCTTTTAAAATAGTTGTTGCTCTGGCTATTCTAATTTTTCTCTCTTTTTTGGGGTCCAAGTCATGCGTCATGTGGCATCCAAGATATTTGGATATAAGATTCAGCATTATTCTGTCGTTAAA